>NC_092790.1:42310227-42562282 GCF_047496795.1 Chiloscyllium punctatum | reverse complement strand
GCTCTCTCTCTCTCTCTCTCTCTCTCTTTCGCCCCCCTCTCTCTCTCTCTCTCTCTCACACCCCCCGTCTCTCTCTCTCTATCTATCTATCTATCTATCTATCTATCTATCTATCTATCTATCTATCTATTTATCTATCTCTCTCTCTCTCGCACTCTCTCTCTCTCTCGCCCTCTCTCTCTCTCTCGCCCCCTTCTCTCTCTCGACCCCCCTCTCTCTCTCATCTCTGTCTCTCTCTCGCCCCCCCCTCTGTCTCTCTCTCTCTCTCTATCTATCTATCTATATATCGCTCTCTCTCTCGCACTCTCTATCTCTCTCTCGCCCTCTCTCTCTCTCGCCCCTCTCTCTCTCTCGCTCTCTCTCTCTCTCTCTCTCGCCCTCTCTCTCTCGCCCTCTCTCTCTCGCCCTCTCTCTCTCTCTCTCTCTCGCGCTCTCTCACTCTCTCCCGCTCTCTCTCTCTCGCGCACTATCTCTCTCTCTCGCCTCTCTCTCTCTCTATCTCTCTCGCCCCCTCTCTCGCTCTTGGTCTCTCTCTCTCTCTCGTGCCCCCTCTCTCGCTCTCGCTCTCTCTCGCCCCCTCTCTCGCTCTCGCAATCTCTCTCTCTCAATCGCTCTCGCCCCCTCTCTCTCTCTCTCTCGCCCGCTCTCTCACACCCCCTCTCTCTCACCCCCCCTCTCTCTCTCTCTCGCCCCCTTCCTCTCTCTCTCTCGCCCCCTTCCTCTCTCTCTCTCGCCCCCTTCCTCTCGGTCTCTCGCCCTCTTCCTCTCTCTCTCTCGCCCAACCTCTCTCTCACCGCTCCTTCTCTCCCTCCCCCTCCCTCTCTCTCTAGCCGCCCCCCTCTTTCTCTCGCCTCATTCCTCTGTCTCTGGCCTCCCTCCCTCTCTCTCTCTCTCTCTCTCGCCCTCTCTCGCCCTCTCTCGCTCTCTCACTCTCTCTCTCTCGCCCTCTCTCTCTCTATCTCTCTCGCCCTATCTCTCACACCCCCCTCTCTCTCTCTCTCGCCCTCTCTTGCCCCCTCTCTGTCTGTCTCTCACTCTGTCTCTCATCCCCTCTCTTTCTCTCTCACCCTCTCTCTCACACCCCCTCTCTCTCTCTCTCTCTCTCGCCCCCTCTCTGTCTGTCTCTCTCTCTCTCTCTCTCTCTCTCTCGCCCCCTTGCTCTCTCTCTCTCGTCCGCATTCTCTCTCGCCCTCTCTCTCTCTCTCTCGCCCTCTCTCTCTATCTCTCTCTCCCTCTCTCTCACACCCCTCTCTCTCTCTCTCGCCCACTTGCTCTCTCTCTCTCTCGCCCTCTCTCTCTCTCTCTCTCACTCTCTCGCCCGCTCTCTCTCTCGCCCTCCTCTCTCTCTCGCCCTCTCTCTCTATCTCTCTCTCCCTCTCTCTCACACCCCTCTCTCTCTCTCTCGCCCACTTGCTCTCTCTCTCTCTCGCCCTCTCTCTCTCTCTCTCTCACTCTCTCGCCCGCTCTCTCTCTCGCCCTCTCTCTCTCTCGCCCTCTCTCGCCCCCTCTCTGTCTGTCTGTCTCTCTCTCTCTCTCGCCCCCTTGCTCTCTCTCTCTCGCCCCCTCTCTCTGCTCGCCCCCTTGCTCTCTCTCTCTCGCCCCTTCTCTCTCTTTCTCGCTCACTCTCTCTCTCTCTCTCTCTCTCGCCCGCTCTTTCTGTCTCTCTCTCACCCTCTCTCTCTCTCTCTATCTCTCACGCCCTCTCTCTCACACCCCCTCTCTCTCTCTCTCGCCCCCCCCTCTGTCTGTCTGTCTCTCTCTCTCTCTCTCTCTCTCGCCCTCTTTCGCCCCCTCTCTCTCTCTCTCTCTCGCCCTATCTCGCCCCCTCTCTCTCTCTCGCCTCCCCCTCTGTCTCTCTCTCTCTCTCGCACTCTCTCTCTCTCTCGCCCTCTCTCTCTCTCGCCCTCTCTCTCTCTCTCTCTCGCCCTCTCTCTCTCTCTCGCGCGCTCTCTCACTCTCTCCCGCTATCTCTCTCTCGCGCGCTATCTCTCTCTCTCGCCTCTCTCTCTCTCTCTCTCGCCCCCTCCCTCGCTCTTGGCCTCTCTCTCTCTCTCTCGTGCCACCTCTCTCGCTCTCGCTCTCTCTCGCCCCCTCTCGCTCTCGCACTCTCTCTTTCTCTCACACCACCTCTCACTCACCCCCTCTCTCTCTCTCTCTCTCACCCCCTTCCTCTCTCTCTCTCGCCCCCTTCCTCTCTCTCTCTCGCCCCCTTCCTCTCGGTCTCTCGCCCTCTTCCTCTCTCTCTCTCGCCCAACCTCTCTCTCACCCCTCCTTCTCTCCCTCCCCTTCCCTCTCTCTCTAGCCGCCTCCCTCTTTCTCTCGCCTCATTCCTCTGTCTCTGGCCTCCCTCCCTCTCTCTCTCTCTCTCTCTCTCGCCCTCTCTCGCCCTCTCTCGCTCTCTCACTCTCTCTCTCTCGCCCTCTCTCTCTCTATCTCTCTCGCCCTCTCTCTCACACCCCTCTCTCTCTCTCTCTCGCCCTCTCTTGCCCCCTCTCTGTCTGTCTCTCACTCTCTCTCTCATCCCCTCTCTTTCTCTCTCACCCTCTCTCTCACACCCCCTCTCTCTCTCTCTCTCTCTCGCCCCCTCTCTGTCTGTCTCTCTCTCTCTCTCTCTCGCCCCTTGCTCTCTCTCTCTTGCCCGCTTTCTCTCTCGTCCTCTCTCTCTCTCTCGCCCTCTCTCTCTATCTCTCTCTCCCTCTCTCTCACACCCCTCTCTCTCTCTCTCGCCCACTTGCTCTCTCTCTCTCGCCCTCTCTCTCTCTCTCTCTCTCTCTCTCTCTCGCCCGCTCTCTCTCTCGCCCTCTCTCTCACACCCCTCTCTCTCTCTCGCCCTCTCTCGCCCCCTCTCTGTCTGTCTGTCTCTCTCTCTCACTCTCGCCCCCTTGCTCTCTCTCTCTCGCCCCCCTCTCTCTCTCTCTCTCGCCCCCCTTGCTCTCTCTCTCTCGCCCCCTCTCTCTCTTTCTCGCCCACTCTCTCTCTCTCTCTCTCTCGCCCGCTCTTTCTGTCTCTCTCTCACCCTCTCTCTCTCTCTCTATCTCTCACGCCCTCTCTCTCACACCCCCTCTCTCTCTCTCTCGCCCCCCCCCTCTGTCTGTCTGTCTCTCTCTCTCTCTCTCTCTCTCTCTGTCGCCCTCTTTCGCCCCCTCTCTCTCTCTCTCTCTCTCTCGCCCTATCTCGCCCCCCTCTCTCTCTCTCTCGCCTCCCCCTCTGTCTCTCTCTCTCTCTCTCTCTCTCTCGCACTCTCTCTCTCTCTCGCCCTCTCTCTCTCTCGCCCTCTCTCTCTCTCGCCCCCCCCCTCTCTCTCTCGACCCCCCCCCCTCTCTCTCTCTCTCTCTCTGTCTCTCTCTCGCCCCCCCTCTGTCTCTCTCTCTATCTATCTATCTATCTATCTATCTATCTCTCTCTCTCTCGCACTCTCTCTCTCTCTCGCCCTCTCTCTCTCTCTCGCCCTCTCTCTCTCTCGCCCTATCTCTCTCTCTCTCGCCCTCTCTCTCTCGCCCTCTCTCTCTCTCTCTCGTGCGCGCTCTCTCACTCTCTCCCGCTCTCTCTCTCTCACGCGCTATCTCTCTCTCTCGCCTCTCTCTCTCTCTCTCTCGCCTCTCTCTCTCTCTCTCGCCCCCTCTCTCGCTCTTGGTCTCTCTCTCTCTCTCTCTCGTGCCCCCTCTCTCGCTCTCGCTCTCTCTCGCCCTCTCTCTCTCTCTCACCCTCTCTCTCTCTCGCCCTCTCTCTCTCTCTCTCGCCCTCTCTCTCTCTCTCGCGCGCTCTCTCACTCTCTCCCGCTCTCTCTCTCTCTCTCTCTCTCTCTCGCCTCTCTCTCTCTCTCTCTCGCCTCTCTCTCTCTCTCTCTCTCGCCCCCTCTCTCGCTCTTGGTCTCTCTCTCTCTCTCTCTCTCGTGCCCCCTCTCTCGCTCTCTCTCTCTCTCGCCCTCTCTCTCTCTCTCGCCCTCTCTCTCTCTCGCCCTCTCTCTCTCTCTCTCTCGCCCTCTCTCTCTCTTTCGCGCGCTCTCTCACTCTCTCCCGCTCTCTCTCTCTCTCTCTCTCTCTCTCGCCTCTCTCTCTCTCTCTCTCGCCTCTCTCTCTCTCTCTCGCCCCCTCTCTCGCTCTTGGTCTCTCTCTCTCTCTCTCGTGCCCCCTCTCTCGCTCTCGCCCCCTCTCTCGCTCTCGCACTCTCTCTTTCTCTCTCGCCCCCTCTCTTGCTATCGCTCTCGCTCTCTGTCTCTCTCTCTCTCTCTCTCTCTCGCCCCCTCTCTCGCTCTCTCTCTCAGTCCCCTCCCTCCTTCTCTCTCTCACCTGTCCCTCCCTCTCTCGGCCCTCTCTCTCCCTCTCTCTCTCCCCCTCCCTCTCTCTCTCTCACCCCCTCCCCTCTCTTACGCATGCTCCCTCTCTATCTCTTGCCCCCTCCCTCTCTCTCTCGCCCCATTCCCCCTCTCTCACCCCCCTCCCTCTCTCACCTCTCCCTCCCTCCCTCTCTCTCT
The DNA here is from genome assembly GCF_047496795.1 of Chiloscyllium punctatum. Taxonomy (NCBI): domain Eukaryota; kingdom Metazoa; phylum Chordata; class Chondrichthyes; order Orectolobiformes; family Hemiscylliidae; genus Chiloscyllium; species Chiloscyllium punctatum. The sequence continues at coordinate 42,557,808 of NC_092790.1, read as the reverse complement.
CTCTGTCTCCCTCACCCTAACTCTGTCTCTCCACCTCCCTCAGTGTCTCTCTCCTCCCAGCTCCCTCTTTCCCTCTGACTGAATGTCTCTCCCTCCCTCTCTCTCTCTGACATACTCTGTCTCCCTGGTCCTTCCCTCTCCCTCTGACCCAGAGACTGGGGGTGAGGCTGCGTGTGATGGGTGGGGGTGAGATGTGGGAGGTGGGGAAAATAGAGATGGAGTTGTGAGAGGGAGAGAGAGGGGGTTGCGAGGGAAGAGTGGAGGCAGGTGGAGAAACCAGGGTTGGGGTTTGTGTGTGTGCGAGAGAGAGCGGGATGAGGGAGAGGGTTGAAAAAGACTGTGTGTGCTGAAGAGAGAGCGACAGAAAGAATTGAGGAGAAAGAGTAGGGGAGAGGTAATGGGGAGTCCAGGCTCCAGTGATGGCACATAGGGAGTTAAACCCAGCTCCTGAGCTCAGGGCGCGGTGCCCTCCCCTTCCCTGAGGACCAGGACTTGGGGCTGAGTCTGTCTCTCTTCAGCTCAGCTTCACCAACACAAAGACACACAACATCATCGGTCACTCTGCTGCTCGGCACGCTTTAATCAACATTTTTATTGGTTACAAATGGAAGTGATGGATACAGTCAGTGGGATGGTGCCTTTTCTCACTGGCCCCTGAGTTGTGAGAAACATTGAAATGTTTCCCTGTTACCCGCCTGTGGGATAAGGATGGACAAACCAGCGCTACCCTCAGTCTGTTACCATAGTGACAGGCTGCTCCATCGCTGAAACACTGAACTGAAATGAGAAAATCCCGGATGGATTGATTAATGAGGGAATTTGATTGATGGATGGATTTGGGTGAAGGGATATTTCAGCACATTCTTCAGCTGCTGCCTGAACTTAGTCTGGGTCACGGCATAAATCGCGGTGTTTGTGCAGCAACTGAGGAGCTGCAGCATGAAGCCCAATTCCTGCACAAAGGGATCGAGATACACAGGGGAATTCGCAATATCATCCATCCGGGTCCATATAGAATACAGCATTAACATTGACCATAACAGGATGAAATTGGCCGAGATCACAAACAGTAAAATGATGGATTTTTTTCGGTTTCTCATTTCAGTGTCAGACTGAGCGTCCCCATTGGTGTGAGCGCGGAGTCTCCTGCGGGCTCTGCTGGTCACTAAAATGTGTCTGACGGTGAGAACATTGAGCAGCAGAATCAGGAGAAATGGGACACACGGGGTTAGAATGTGGTGGAGGAACTCGATTGTGACCCAGACAATGGAGACTCGAACACCGTCTGTTACATCACAAAACCAGGGCTCGTTCATCAGCCGATACCGAGCCTTGAACAAAAAATACCAGGAAATGTTCTTTAAACAGCTCAGCACAGTCACTGCTCCCAGAACCACAGCCGCCGTTTTCTCACTGCAATATTTACTTTTCAGCTTCTGGCAACAAATTGCCACAAACCGATCAAAGGTGAAAGTGACGGTGAACCAGACAGAGCAGTCAGTGGCTGCATAAAGCAGGACGGCGTGGATATTACACAAGGGGACGGAGTCCATCAGGAAATAAAACTGTTCCTTATAAATAATGGGAATGTGTCTCAGGATCAGGTCGAGGATAATGACCAGGAGATCCGCTGCTGCCATGGCCCCCAGGTAACGTCTGACACATGGAGACAATCCACAATCTTTATAAAGAAGGACGTAGATGGTCACTACGTTAACTGTGAGGAAGGAAAACAAACCCATTATCCATCAGCCTGGAGGCAAAGGGACCCGTTTGATCGGGGACCCAGTGAGATTTTCAAATGTGTCCCTGTATTCAGGGATTTATTAAAATAATTGGAACTGGAATAACAAATGGGAAGGTCGGAATTACTGACAAAAATGTGACATAAACCACAAGAAACCCTCCCTCCCCAAACACACAGAGACACATCCGTAAGGACACATGGTTTCTAGAACATTCCCACACACTCGATTATCGAGAGCAGACAGAGGTCACTCCTTCCCAGTTCCTAATACGGAGGCTGGGAACGTTGCTGTCCTGAAGGATTCTCTCCCAGTTTCCTGAAGACAAACGGAGTTTGGGAATTCATGGAATTTGGTCTGAATTGTGGTCGATCCTGTGTCGTGGAGAAATGTAAACGCAGGGAAATCGTATTCACCCCTATAACTGCCTGAGGGGCCTTCGGAACAGTGTCTCCTTCTCCCTGGAACGGGATCTCTTCCCTCGGAATCTTATCGTTTGTTCAATTCACTGACGTCCGGCCGTTCACAAACAATGTCAGGGACAGAACGTTCCGGGGAATGTCAGTTATAGAATGTCAGGGACAGAACGTTCCGGGGAATGTCAGTTATAGAATGTTGAGGACAGGACGTTCCGGGGAATGACAGTTATAGAATGTTGGGGACAGAACGTTCCGGGGAATGTCAGTTATAGAATGTTGAGGACAGGACGTTCCGGGGAATGACAGTTATAGAATGTTGGGGACAGAACGTTCCGGGGAATGTCAGTTATAGAATGTCAGGGTCAGAACGTTCCGGGGAATGTCAGTTATAGAATGTCAGGGACAGGACGTTCCGGGGAATGTCAGTTATATAATGTCAGGGACAGAACATTCTGGGGAATGACAGTTATAGAATGTCAGGGACAGAACGTTCCGGGGAATGACAGTTATAGAATGTTGGGGAAAGAACGTTCCGGGGAACTCCTTGACCTGTCCATGACCTTTCCCCCTACCCACTCCACCAACATGATGTCCTGTGCCTGGACACACTGTAACATTAATGGGGTGAGAGACGGAAGGTCCAATCATAGGAATGGGAACGAAAGGCATTGTCAGATCAGCTGAAATGTTTAGATATACCACATTCTCAATCCACCTCACAGAACCAGCCCAGACACCATACACCCAGAGGAGATATCTGTTCACTGTGGAACACTGTACAGAACAAGCCAGTGTCCTGCTCAGTACAACCCAGCAATCTGGACAGATTCATCCATTACACTGGTCAATACAATCCAGCAATCTGTCCAGAGTGGAACACTGCGCAGATCAGATCAGGGCATTGATCTATAACCCCGGACTAGATATCTGTCCAGGACGGGGAACTGTGCAGACCACAGCAGTGCATTGATCTATAAACCCAGACCATATATCTGTCCAGCACCGGAGCTGTGTAGACCACAACAGTGCATTAATATATAAACCCGGACTAGATATCTGTCCAGCACCGAGAGCTGTACAGACAACAGCAGTGCATTAATATATAAACCCGGACTAGATATCTGTCCAGCACCGAGAGCTGTGCAGACCACAGCAGTTCATTGATCTATAACCCCGGACTAGATATGTGTCCAGCACGGGGAGCTGTGCAGACCACAGTAGTGCAGTATCTATAAACCTCAACCAGAATGACTGACCAGCACAGCGAACTGTGCAGTGATCACCCGTGAATTAATTTGCAAACCTGGAGCAGTTACCCTCTAAGTGAGTCGGACTGTGTACCCCACCCTACTGCATTGATCTGTAAACCAGGAGCAGTTACCCTTCCAGAATGTAGAGCTGTGTACCCCACCCCAGTGCAATGCTCAGTAACACTGTGTTAGAACTCTGCCCAGTGTGAGGAAACTTGCAGCCCGTGCTGGAAGTGACAGGATGTGCAGCTCCATATCTGCATTGTGCCCTAACAAGTGGGTGTGAACATCACTGCCAGAGAGAGATGGCGGGGGAATCAGTTTAAAATCACCACATGGGGAGGGGTTTGGGAAGTAGACAGAGAGGGGGAGACTGAGAGACAGTGTCATGGAAGGATGTGTTCCCAGGGTTTAGATTGCTGAAATAAAGACACTTCGATAACATCCTGTAACAAGAGCCTGTGTTCCCAGGAAAATGGAAAATAGGATATTGGTGTGACGTCAGATGATGGAGATTTTTGGATGAGCATTTGTTCTCCAGCTTTGTAAATGGTGTCCTTCATGGCTGGAGGTACTCACCATCACCCAGATGCCCCTGGATATTCCGTGATCCCTGACACTGGGGCCATCTTTAAAAGCCCATTGGGCACACGATTGATCTTTCTCAGTTTGGAGCTGCCCTGCACAGTTTACCCCGAGCATGGCAGATAAGGGACAATTACACCACGGTTTGTCAACAGGGGCACAGAGGTCCTGGTGGATGGGCTAGTACAGAGGGGGACCATTCTCTTTCCAGAGGGGAGCGACACCACCAGACCCACCGAGCATGGTCTGAGCTCCCCACCCAGCTCAGTGCAGTATCTGTGGTCTGAAGAAATACCCAGCAATACAGGACAAACATCATTAACCTTCCCCACTCTGTCAGGATAAGGGTCACTGTATTCTCTCTCCTCCCTCACACTCACTGTATATCTGTTATAGCACCGACCCCTGAACAAGGCTCATGGTCCACCACTCTCACTGTCGTATGCTGCACCTTCTCTCTCTGTCTCTGTCTCTCTGTCTCTGTCTCTCTGTCTCTCTCTCTCTCCCTCTCTCTCCCCCCTTCCCTCCACTTCATCCCAACTCTAATAACACTGCATGGAATCAACACTGTGGACTGACTGCCTCCGGACACCTCACTATGACCCCCTCCACACCGATACTCACACTAACAGTAATACCACACCCACTCCCACCCTCACTCTCTCCCTCCCTTTCTCCCATTCCAGGTGAAACAGCCTGGAATAGGACAGAAAGGGCCAAGCTGGGTGGTGGAGTGCCCGATATCCGTTCCCTCACACCCCTCCCCTCACCATGTGGGGAGGACCCTGGTACGAGCCGGAGAGGACCGGGACACCTCGTGTGGAGATTCTGAAACATCCACGTCCCACTGACTGAGTAAGGAGCAATGTTCAGTGAAGGGCAATTCTCACTTTAAACGCACTGGCAGCTCCGTTTCCCCCCGGCACAACTTAGAAGCCATGGCCCTGATGCCATCTCCCTTTTGTGTCGAGCTGGTACAAATGGAATCCTCACGGTCTCGGTGGGCAGGGGGGTGGGCTCACAACACATCGTCACCACCACCTCCCAGGAAGGGAGCACGGAGAGTCCCTCCTACACCTCCCCCTGTAAACAGCTCAGATACTGAAACTAATCTGTGATAGTTACTGGTCTCCCCACTTGTCCTGATATCTTCAACAATCTGTGCTCATATACACCCAGCGCTCTCTGCTCTTGCAGTCCCTTTACAATGGTACAGTCTGTTTTAAACTGTCTTTCATTGTCTTTCCTACCAAAGTGTATCACCTCACACTGCTCTGCATTGATCCCCATCTGCCATAAACCTGAACACTACACCAATGTGTGATTGTCCTGTTCGAGTTCCACACTCTCCTCCATAGACTTCAGAGTTCTTCCAGGTTCGGTGCCATCTACAAACATTGAATTGTTATAGCGTCACAGTCCCCATGAAACAAGTGAAATCCTTTCACACTCACTAGTGTGAGCAAGTGAAATACTGATATCTTCCGATGGACAAAATCGAATAATGACATGCTGTTAATGGAGCAACAAAAGTCCTGACACACACCAGACGGAGCGAATGAAATATTGACAAACCACAGAGCAAGAGGAATCCGGATAGGTCCCACTTATCGATATTCATCAGGGTATAATGTGATGAAGTTGAAAGTGTGTACTGTACCTTTAAGAGAGAGGGAATGCTGTTCAGAACAGAGAGCTGCCAAGCACCTGTGATATGAGAGGATGGCAGACCCAGAAACAGTATATTGCTGTAGAGCTGGAGTCGGGTAATAAGCAGTTAAGAGAAAGAGGGTCCCAGAGTTGTGCATAGTTGATGTAAAATGTTCACTTCCAGAGTGAAAAAATAAATTGATGATTTTATTTAAACAGTAGAATTTGGGAGTTCTCTGTCCCTCATATTTTAACAGTTTAGGAGGTGAACTGAGCATTTCTTTATGTTTAGTTTAAGTTACCAGATGAGCTTCACGCTGTGTCCTAACCATTCCCGTGTGTGTATCTGTGTGTCTGTGTGGGGCAGGTCTGGCAGTCTCTGTGGTGCTTAAAGTGATGCAATGCCACCCTCTGCTGGCCTCCACACGCCACTGCACAGGCATTGGCAGAGGGTGAAAACCAACAGGGATTCATTCAGAGATGGGGAGGGAGAGGGCAGCTGCTCACAGCACCATCCAAACTGATGTCCTATCCATGGACTGATCTAAACGTCCTTTAAACGTTGTAACTGTCCCTGCTTTCACCACTTCCTCTAGAAGTTCATTCCACACACAAGCCAGACTCTTTCTAACATAATTACCTCTCATGACTTTTGTAAATCTTTTTTCCTCGCACCTTAAAAATCCCTCAGTTTTGAATCCTCAACTCTAGAGAAAAGACATCAGCCCTTCAGCTTCTCTGTAACCCTCATTATTTTATAAACCTGTGTAAAGTTACTGCTTAATCTCATATTCTTCAGTGAGAAAAGTCCCAACCGATCCAGCCTCTCCTTATAGCTCACTCCCTCCTTTCCTAGCAACATCCAGGTTAATCGCTTCTCAACCCTCTCCAGCTTAATAATATCAATGTCAAAAATATCAAAGTGAATAGTCAAGGTATTTTCTAAGGGTACGGGGAGTCCAAAACTAGAGGACATAGGCTTAAGGTGAGAGGGGAAACATTTAAAAGTGACCTAAGGGGCACCATTTTCACACAGAGGGTGGTGTGCCTATGGAATGAGCGGGCAGGATGACCAGACTGGACACAGTATTCCGGAAAAGGTCTCACCAATGTCCTGTACAACCACAACATGACATCCTAATTTCGATACTCGAGGGTCTGTCCTATGAAGACATGTGTGTTAAACACCTTAATAACCACAAAATCGATATGAGATGCAAATTTTAAAGAATTAAACCTGAAGGCCTAGGTTTCTGTACTACAGCACTGCCAAAGGCTCTACTTTTAATTGTATAGGCCCTGCTCTTGTTTGATTTACCAAACCCAATACCTCGCATTAATCCAAACTAAACTCCATCAGCCACCCCACAGCCCAGTGAGTGATATTAATGTCACCTCACCCTCCCCCTTCAATTTTAAAATGCCCATCCCTCTCCAGGAGGCCTGCACACTCCAGCCTTGATTGTCACAAAGACCCTGAGCTTGGTTTGCCTTGTGTGGTTAGGGGGAGGAGGGACAGATTGCAGACACAGTCAGTGGGGAGGAGAGGCTGGACAGTAATCAGCGGCCTGGTGTCATTTCATGGGTTTAGGAAAAGGGGAGTTGCACGTGAGAGGTGGGTAAGAGTGATCGGTGTTTTGGGGTCAGAACATAAGCTCTTCCTTCGTCTCTGGTGTTCAGTAATAAATATCTATTTGAGACCCTTCATTGGGCACAGTGTGTCTGCAGGATTTCTTTCCTTAATATTGCAGACTACAGATAATAGCGATTAAAGATGTTTACAGTTAAATTCGATGGCACAGCACGTACACTCAATATCCTTGCATTTGTTTATTAATACAAAGTGTTGTTTGTAATTCAGTAATGGGAACCTGATTATAATAAATCCACACCGAGCTGAAAGTGGGCACTAAAATATGACTCAAAATCTGGGTATGGTAGTGTGGTGGGTAGTGTCCCTGTCTCTGAGCCAGAACTCTGGATTTGATTCCAATTCCTGAACTTGTGTGTTCCTAGCTCTGGACTAGAAGTTCTGGATTCAAGTCCTACCTGTTTCAGAGGTATGTCACATCATGTCAGGACAGTCTGATGAACAAACACACAGGAGAATACTGTTACAGCTTTATGGGTATTGCTGAGTGATGCTAGTCCCTACCTCCAAGCACAAAGGTCTAGGTGTAAAGCCCACAGAAGTGTCTCAGGATACATCTGAACAAACTGATTAAAATGGATTTAGAATTGTGACTTGATGGAGAAGGAAGAGGTATCAATGTTGTATTTCAGAATTTAGGCCCAGGATGACTGAAAGTACAGCCATTCGTGTTGATTGGAGTCACATTTCGCACCAGGAAAGGTTTATAAAATCAAAATGGCCATGGATAGGGTGAGTAGTCAGGGGTTTTTCCCCAGGTTTGGGGCGTCCAAAACTAGAGGGCATTGGTGGAAAGTGAGAGGGGAAAGGTTTTGAGGAGACCTAAAGGGCACCATTTCACACAGAGGGTGGTATGCATATTGAATGAGCTGCCAGAGGAAGTGGTGGAGGATGGTACAACTATACAGCGTATGGGGACTGAGAGACCTGGCGAGCTTTTCCAGCAATTTCTGTATTTCTTTTAAAAATGCATTCAGTTTAACACAGGTATTCTGAATAAATTAAACATTTTTATTTTTTAATGACGCAGGGACATATAAACGTATCTTCAAATTGACCGAGACCATTTTCTGCTACAGGTATGTCTCTGTACCTGACAGCAGAAATGATGCATCGACATGGAACAGGGAATGTGATGGAGACATAGTTTGGACAATGTACAAGGAGACCTCACATGGTCCAGTTTGGGAGAGGATGACATTACTGTGTGATTCAACTCAGAGCGGGAGAAAATGTAATGTGCCCGAGAAGGAATGGTCTATTGCACTCTCTCTCCTTCATTGTTCCTCATCACAGCAATGTGTGCGAGCTACAAAAAAAACCTCTACTACAAAAAAAACCTCTACAAATCATCGTTACCATTCTTATTTTTATGGAATCCCTGCAGTGTGGAAACAGGCCCTTCGGCCCAACAAGTCCATACCAACTTTCCCAACCCATTTCCCTATATTTACCTCTGACTATTGCACATAACCTAGAAATCCCTGAACATTACAGACAATTTAGCATGAACAACCCACCGATCCTACATAGTTTGTGGTAGGAAACTGGATCACCCATTAGAAGCTCACACAGACAAGGGGAGAATGTGCAAACTCCACACAGATAGTCACGCAAGGCTGGATTCGCCCCCAAGTCCCTGGTGCTGTGAGGCAGCAGTGTTCACCACCGTGCTACCCTTTGGATGATCCCGAACCAGAATTCACTGGAATCTACTCACTGCATAAAGCAAAGGGAATTCAGTCAAATCCAAACTCTCCCAGGATGAAATCCCATTGCTAGCAGCTTGTGTGAGTACAATATCTTCAGAAGCAGAATAACGTTTTGGACAATCTCACAATTCTTCCTTTGTCATGAGTTTCAATAATATTTGGACCAAGTTATTTCAAGTTAAAATTGTAGAGATTTTGTGTGTGTGTGTGTGTGTGTGTGTGTGTGTGTGTGTGTGTGTGTGTGTGTGTGTGTGTGTGTGTGTGTATGTGTGTGTCAGCATTTTTAGAAAGGGAAATATTGATTATATAATTGCAATACCCAAACAGTTTGCCATTCATCTTTCCATCATAGTTTGAGTAACATTGATCTGGATCATAAACGTTTTGTTTTAGCAGATTAAAAAGCCTAGCCTGACTTGTTCCTAAAACTGACCCTGACTCAGTCTGAGACCGATATTATGGGCCATATCACCGACCTGGTTGCATTTAACATTTGTTGTGAGCAGTGGACGAGTGGGACTAGATATGGAAACAGTGACCCCAAAAAGTCGGGAATCTATAGACCGGTGAGCCTAATGTCCGTGGTGGGTAAGTTGTTGGAGGGGATTCTGAGGGACACGATTTACATACATTTGGGAAGGCAAGGGCTGATCTGGCTAGACAACGTGGCTTTCTGCATGGGAAATCATGTCTCATTAATTTGGTTGAGTTTTTTGAAGAGGTGACAAAGAAGATTGATGAAGGCAATTTGGTAGACATTGTCTATATGGACTTCAGCAAGGTGTTCATTTAAAGAACAAAGACCAAAGAAAATTTACAACCCAGGAACAGGCCCTTCGCCCTCCAAGCCTGAACCGATCCAAATGTACTGTCTAAATCTATCAGTCAATTCCTAAGCATCTGTATCCCTCTGCTCCCCACCTACTCATGCATCTGTCCAGACGCATCTTAAATGAATCGACCGTGCCTGCCTCTTCCACCTCTGCTAGCAACGTGTTCCAAATGCCCACCACCCTCTGTGTGAAGTACTTACCGAGTGTATCCCCCTTAAACTTTCCACCTCTCACTTTGAAAACACAACCTCTCATTATTGAATCCTTCAACCTGGGAAAAAGCTTGTCTCTATCCACCCTGGCTATACCCTTCATGAATTTGCAAACCTTAGTCAGGTGTCTACCCATCTCCTTTTATCTAGTGAAAATAAACATAACCTACTCAGCCTGTCTTCATAGCTAGTATTTCATTCTGATTGGTAGACAGATTAGTAAGTTTCAGTCACATAAGATACAGAAGAAGCTAGTCACAATTGGCTTGAAGGAAGAGGGATATTTTTCAGACTGGAGGCTTGTGAGCAGCAGTGTGCTGTAAGAATCAGTACTGAGTTCACTGCATTTCATCATTTATGTAAAGGATTTAGATGTGAATATTGGGGCCATAGTTAGTAAGGTTACAGATGACATCAGAAAGGTGGTGTGGTAGATTATCTCAGAGTACAACAAGACCACAATTAGATGGGACAAAGGGTCAAGGAGTAACATATGAAGTTTAATTTAGATAAATATGATGCTCTGCATTTTGGGAAGGCAAATCAGGGCAGACATTATATACTTCATGGTCAGGTCCTGGGGCATGTTGTGAAACAAAGGGACATAGGACTGCAGGTACATTGTTCCTTGAAAGTGGAGTTGCAGGTGGACAGAGTGGTGCTGAACACATTTGGCACATTTGCCTTAATCAGTCAGAGCATTGAGTATAGGGGTTGTGGTGGTATGTTGTGTCTGTACAGGACGTTGGTGAGGCCATTTCAAGAATACTGCGTACAACTCGGTTTTCTGCAGAAATGACTTACATAGATGTCCCAGGACTGGAGGTTTGAGCTTTAGGGAGAGGCTGGTTAGGTTGAGGTGTTTCCCCCTGGAGTGTCAGAGGTTGAGGGGTGACATTATAGAGGTTTATAAAACCATCAGAGGCATGGATATTCTGAACAGCCATGGTTACAATCGCACATTTAAAAAGTATCTGAAAGAGGAGGGATATTTACCAAATGCTGGCAAATAGGACTGGATCAGATTTGATATCTGATCGGAGTGAACAGATTGGATTAATGGGTCTGTTCCCATTCTGCATGACTCTCTGATTCTATAAGAGGGATGATGAATAATTCTGAATGGACCTTTCAAGATGGAATTCTCTTCACTGGAAGTTTATCGTGCCTCTATGTTCACATTGATTGAAAGCTGCGTTCGTTAAATATTTGACAAAGAAGTGCACAATGGGACGCAGACAGGAAAGTGGGGCTGAGACCACAACCTGATCAGCTACAATTTTAGTGCCTGGTGGAGAAGGCTCAAAGTATCTAATGACCCACTCCTGTTTCTCAGTCCCATGTTCCTGTGTTCCATTCAGCCCCTCATACCTGCTAGACAGGAGCAGTTGGAGACTACTTACTCCTATAACCTGTTGCACAGAAACACAGGAGACCATTCAGTCCCTCAGTACTGTCCCACACGGTTTGAGATGATTTGGGAAATGTAATTGGAAAATCCAGGCACAGGTATGAAAGAGGCCCTTCATCTCTCTTTAGAAATCTTTCCCTCTCTGCAGCTTGTGCTCCATTTGTTGGTCATGTTGTCGATCCAGATTCACTGTGAATACAGCCCACATACCTCACCCAGAGATGGCACAAAAAAATCATCTGGTCTCCCTGACTGCAATATGCAATACCAGAACATTCATGAAAATAACACCAACTAACTTTCCAATAACAGAATGTGAGAACATCAGAAACAGGGGCAGGTCGTTCACTCCCCAAGCCTGCCTTGCCCTTCACTATGATTGTGGCTGATCTGCTCCTGGCCTCAAATCCTCTATCATACCCAACTCTTCATAGCCCTCAACCCTCTGACATGTCAATATCCATCTATTTCCTCTTCAAATACTTTCAGTCATCTAGCTCCCCGAACACTCTTGAGAAGAGAAATCCTGACATTCAATCCCACCTGTTTGAAGAAAACACGTGCTGCTCCTATATCATGGCTTATTGATGCGAACAAAAGAGGTTGAGACAAGGGTTCAGATAAAAATGACTGGCCCTGATATCAAGGCAGTGGTTGACTTCTGTTGACATCAAGGAGCTTAACAAAACTGGACTTAATGGGAATCAGAGTAAACTCTCCAGTGTTTGGGGTAAAACAAGGCACAAAGGAAGATGTTCATCATCTCAGTCCTGGGTCAGCTCTGTGGGAGATCCTCAGGGTAGCTTCCTCTTCACAAACATCTTTAGCTGCTTCATCAATGTCTCCCCAACCTCACCCGCCCCACATAAGATCAGAAGTCGGGATGGTCACTGAAGATTCAACAATGTTCAGAACATTTTGTCACCTGTCAGCTCCTGAACTGGTCTGTGTCTATGGGCAGCAAGACCCAGACTCCATTGAGGCTTGTGCCGTTAAAGTATCAGTCACATTCATGTACCAGCACTGCCTGACACTGCACATTGCCACAGTAAAACAAGAGTTCATTCAGCACCTCACTCTGGTTTCACAGGAATATGAGGAAGTCGTTCAGCCCATTGACGTTACTGGAGATGAACAGGGATAGCCCATTCAGTGCCTCCAGCCTATTACTCAGGAAGAGAAGGAGTCTAGTGCGATTGGGCACACCAGAGCCCCTCGAAAATATTTGACGGCAATAGCCTAGACATTTATGTTTTCTTATTTCAAAGGAAATGTGAAGTGTCTGTTCCAGATGCAATGTGACTGGTCAAACTACTCGGTGTGAAGCAAAATACCATCCATTTCAACATGAAAGAAGAAATAACACCACAGAAAGAGGAATTGTATTGACAGCTTAACAGAATAATAGATCTTGGAACTATTACTAAAGAACTGTTCCAATTTTGGGAAATCCCATAAACACAGCCCTTGGCAAAAAGAAATATTCAGACACAGAATGTCACAAATATTTCTCCAATCCAGGAATTAAAAACAGCATCAAGAGAAAATTCAGAGAGGGTAGCAACCAGGAAACATTCCCTGAAGCTTCCAACTCTGTGGAGACCCCAATAGTTACTGATGTTACTGAGAAACCAAAACCCAGAGATCCTAATCTGTGAGAGCTGGCCACACCCATTCAGGCTGCATTAAAATTAACCCAAGGCCTCCCTAGCAGTTACTCAAGTGGTCTTAACTAGCCAACTTGGTAACGATCGTTCAATCTCTCTCATAAAAGAAACCAGGACAAAATAACCTCTTAAAGCTGCAGCACCATCACACTTGTCAGCACATCGAGCTGTCAAACAGGAACCAGGGGTAACCCAGTCAGGCCCTTGGCCCTGTCCAATTGGACGAGGAAGAAGCCAGTTAGTCCCTTGAGTCACTTATACAGGAACAGTAGGAGGCCATTCCCACCTCAATGCACTTACACTGGGGCAGAATGAGGGAATTGATGCTGATTCCTGATCAATGTCTTATGCCCAATACGTTGATTCTCCTGCTTCAAGGATGTTGCCTGACCTGCTGTGCTTTTCCAGAAATCGACGCTCTACTCTGATCTCCAGCATCAGCAGTCCTCACTGTCTCCCGATTGATGCTCCAATATGATGAACAATTGGGGCAGAGGCTGCACAGACAGACTGCTCCACGTTGTTCCTCCTGGCTCCGTTGTTTATGATACACACGTGGGACTTCAATGTGGTTTTCTAGTGGTGAGGAGGGAAGCCATATGTCTTGTGTGAAGTCTCAAGAAGGCACCTTCCATCTCTGAGAAGCCAGCCTGGTGTTCTCTGTGTAAGACGGAAGCTGGTGGGAATGGCTACCTGTTTCAGATGGAAGGTATTGTGGCTGCTGTTGGGGATTGTGAGCAACCTGACGTTCAGTACAGGGTTCACATGCCGACGACACAATAACTTGGGGGGAGTTAATTTAGGCATATAAACTATTAGGAAAGTCATGTTAGACTGATGAATGGACTCTCTAAGTTCAAATAATGGTGATCTTGTTCATGTTGATCTTGTCTAGTGCACGTCCTGTTCAGTGTATCCTGTATGCCTTACTCTGCACAAGTCTATTTCCACCCTATGATCTGTCTGGCCCTGCTTACTATGATCTGCCTCCACTGCTCATAAACAAAGTGTTTCCCTGTACTGAGGTACACGTGACAATAAATCAAACCAATCAATCCTGGGTAAAGTATGGAATTTCTCTCCCTGTCAATGTCTCTTTTGGAAATCAGTGATCGCTGCCACTCCTCGTGTTTCAACGTCACCAGTTCCTCATCTCTCACAGCTCTACAGATTAAACACTCAGCTTATTCACTCTATCCTCATGTTACCATCACCCGTGTCTGTGGTAAGGGAATCATTCCTTACAAAGGAGATCAAATCCGTACAGAGTGCCCCAAATGCTCTCTCAGGAAGGCTCTACAACAGCAGGAAGATGGTTTTACTTATGTACTCGAATCATCTTTCAATGATGCACAGCATATCATTGACTGCATCCATTACGTACACAGGGTTTGATTCAGAGCAGTCAGCATAGACTTGTGAGTGGGAGATCATGCTTCCCAAATTTCTTGGAGTCCTTTGATGAAGTTACCGGGACGTTTGATGAGGGCAGAGTGATAGATGTAGTCTCTATGGATTTCAATAAGGCCTTTGATAAATTTCCTCATGGCAGGCTGCTCAGGAAGGTTACATCACGTGGAATGCGGGGGGGGGGGGGGGTGAGCTGGCCAATCGGACACACAGTTGGGTTGATGGGAGGCAGCAGAGGGTTCAGTGGAAGGATGCTTGTCAGACCGGAGGCTGGGTCCATTGCTGTCTATTATCTCTGATTTGGTTGAGAATGTACAAGGTATGATTAGTAAATTTGCAGATGACACTAAAGTAATTGGGAGCATGAGCAGTGAGGAAGTTTATCAGAAATTGCAGCAGGACCTTAATCAGGTGGGAAATGGGCCGAGAAATGGCAAATGGAATTTAATATAGAAGCGTGAGGTCTTGCATTTTGGAAATTCACATCAAGGTAGGAGTTTCATGGTGAATGGGAGGGTCTTAAGGGGTGTAGAGGGCAGAGAGACTTTGGATTTCAGGTGCACGGTTCTCTAAGAGTGGAGTCACAGGTAGACAGGGCAGTGAAGAAGGCTTTTGGCACATTGGCCTTCATCAGGCAGGATATTGTGTATTGAAGTTGGGACGTTATGTTGCAGTGACACAGGACTTTGGTAAGGCTGCACTTGGATTATTGTGTTCAGTCTTGTCACCTTGTTACGGGGAGGATGTTATTAAATTAGAAAGAGTGCAAAAGAAATTTACAAAGACGTAGCCAGGACTCAATGGTCTGAGTTAGAGGGAGAGGTTGGACAAGCTAGGACCTTTTCTTGAAAGTGTAAGAGACTGAGGTAGTCCTTATAGAGCTGTATAAAATCAGGAGGGGTATGGATAGGGTTAATGCTCTCAGTCTTTTTCCAAGGTGTAGAGAATCGAGGATTAGAGGGGATCAGTTGAAGGTTAAAGGGGAAGGAATAAAAGGGAACCTGAGGGGCCACTTATTTATAGAGAGGGCTGGTACGTGGATGAGTTGCCAGCAGATATGGTTGAGGGAGTTACATTAACAACATTTCAAAAACATTTGGATAAATATGTGGATAGGAAAGGACTGGAATCATATGGGCCAAGTGCAGGGAAATGGGGTTAGTGTGGATGGATATTTACAAGGTGGACTTGTACCCCTCTGTTAATTAAAACCAATCACCCAGAAAAGTTTGCCTCACCTTGTAATCTGTTAAAATACGAGGGACACAGATCTCCTACATTCCACTATTTAAACAAAAATTATCAAGTCAGTTTCTTAACTTTAATAGTGAACACTAAACAACATATATTCACAAATACAAGCCCCTCTTTTCTTAGCTACTTACTATCTGACTCCAACTCTGTAAAAATATGCTGTTCCAACAACCCACATATGAAACATAAAAATCTCAAGACCATACAGTCTCTATCTTCCCCACTGTGTTCACTCATTCAGCTGCTGATCTCACTGGGTCATGTTTTTTATGGCAAGTAGGTTTACATGATCATGTGTCTTTGATAGAGAGTGTTTGAGATGGTCAGTTAGCACTCCTGCTCTACAGCAGTTGATCTACTGTTGGATGGCAGCAGCTCTCCCTCTAGTGTTCAAAATGCTGAGTTTATATAATCCCCATGATATAATAATTCTCATAATTTGATTGCTGCCCAGGTGTCCAAACAATAATATTCAAATTCTGTTGGTTTCTGGTATCCTGAGCGTTATTTAAACACTTTGGTTGCATTTGAATGGCTGTCAAAACAGCAACCAAAATTTAGGTATCCATTTCTCAGCTAATGGTGACATGTGGAACAGTGTGACCTTTAGCTGGCATCTGTGACTTTAATTTCTATTCAACAAAACCCGTTCAGTCTTAAAGTGCCCATACATGTTTTTGGCTTCATAACATTTTGCCACTTCAGAAAATAAAATGAACCAGCAGAATGAAAAGATGGCATCATTCCTTTTCCTCTAATTCTTAATCCCAATTATATGAAATACAAATGTATTAATCTCAGTTATATCATTCATATTAATTCTGCACACCAATACAGCACTGTAATAAGTCTAATCTTATCTCTACTGCTTTCCTTTAAATCCGCGAAAACCCATCTGCTATCACATTGTAGGGGACACAACATGTGCATTTTGTGAGTTTAAACTCGGAGAGATAAGACACCAATTAAATAGTCTCATATTCTGGTCTTTAAATTTTCCAAAAAATGTGAGAGATTTGTCGTTGTCCACAACCATCCCCGACAATTTGTTTGTCATATACACATTAAAATATTCTCAGGCCAGTGTGAAACATCATCATTCTTGTTCAATAATGGAGATTTTGTATTTTTTCTCTGGTGGATATTGAGTTTTTTCGACAAGTAGCCAATTAGCCATTCAATTCCATCATCCTCTTTCTTAAGCAAGACATCGCCGACCCCGATATCCCGAGCGTCAAACACAATTTTCAAAGGGTTTCAGAATATTTGGTGTAGCTAAAGCTGGTGTGGTGATTAATACTGCTTTAAAATCCTCAAATACCTCCTGGCATTGTTCTGTCCACCACAATTCTGTGTTCTTCTTTCGTAAATCCATCAGTGGTGCCAATACGCTGCTGAAGTTTGGAACAAACTTCCGATAGAATCCACTCAATTCCAAAAATCGAGCCACCTCTTCCTTCGAGGATGGTTGTGGAAATTCCTCAAAGCCCTTCGTCTTTGTGTTCCATGGGGTCAACCTTCCATGTCCAATGTAATGTCCCAAGAACGTCACCTCTGCCTTCGCGAATTCTGTTTTCTTTAAGTTTATTACCAAGTTTGATTCTTAAAATCGTTCAACATGCTCTGCCAACTGTAACATGTGAGCTTTCAAACCCTTGCTAAAGATCACTACATCATACAGATAAGCTGCACAATTTGTTCATCTGACCATAACTCTGTTTCTGAGTCTTAAATTTGGCTGGTGCATTATTCATCCGTATGAAATACTCGATAACGTTTTTTTGTCATCTCTGGTATCTTTCCTAGATAGTTTAACTGACTGCACATTTTTTTTTAATTTGAAAGGGGCCACTAAACCTGGCTTTGAAGAGATTTCTTACCACTGGTGGCAATACTAATACGTCATCCCCACAGGAAATCTTCAACGTTTCAGTGTTTTTATCTGCCACCTGCTTCACTCTATGCTCTGCTCTTCAGATACTATTTAGTAAACTCACCTACTCCATCTCCTCTCTCCTTCACCTCACACACATAATCCTGGTGTGAGATTTCTGACTTCGGTCCTGTCAATTTTTATTTAATTAATTTCAAAGGACCTCTCACTTCATGTATGAATATTAACTCAAAGGAAGGAAAGTGAGTAGATTTATTTGGGGCATCTTTGATGATAAGCAATTTAATGGGGCACCTTTATCCCAATCATTTGGCCAACCCTGACAGTACGCTGTTAACATAGTCTTCAGCATCTGATGCTAACTTTCCAAGGCTCCCTGGGATTCAGGATGGGACGCACTTGATTTGAAGTGCTGTCTGCCAAAGCCATCCATGACTTCCTTAAACAGCTGAGCGATAAAATGAGACCCTTGGTCTGACTGAATCTCTCTGGGCAGCCCACAGCGAGTAAAGAAAGCTACCAACTCCTCCACCTCCCTTTTTGCCTTGACACTCCAATAATGGAATTGCCTCTGGAAATCTGGTAGACACATCCAATATAGTCAGCAAATATTGGTTTCCACTTTTACTTTCGAAAGGGGAGCTACACAATTAATCATAACCCACGTGCAAGGTTCTTCGAATGCAGGAATTGGCAAGAAAGGTGCTGGTTTTATCACTACCTGTTATTTACCTACCATTTGGGATGTATGTCACGTACAAAAAATAACCACGTCCTTGTGCATTCGAGGCCCCTAGAAATGCCTCTGTACCTTCGCCTGAGTCTTCTGCACATCTAGGTGACCCCCTGCAGTTAGTTTATGAGCTACCCATAACATTGCATGCTACGTAACACTATCTGGTGCACTTCAGCCCATTTCCCTTTTGCAGTAACCTATCGGGGTCTCCATTTTAATTTTATGATTCTATCTTTAAGTTAATAACGTTCAACAATATATTCTGATTCCTTTTCTGTGTGTGTGCATGTGTATGTGTGTGTGTGAATGTGTGTGTATATATCTGTTATAAGTCCATGAGCCTTTCAGGACTAAACCCTCTGCCTGATCCTCTGCCTGTTCAGGTTTTTCCTGCACCGTGACATCAAACAGGGGGTTAGTTCACTGAGCATCAATTCATTTGTCTTTTTCGTTCGTTTTTCCTTCCTGCTGTAACTTATGACAGTGGGATCTTGTTACTACACAGTCTGGAAAAAATCCTGGGTAATTTTCTTTGAACTCACCAATTCCCTAGTCTTCCCTTGGCTTCTCCACCACAAGGGGTGCCTATCCCTCCTCACCTCCTGCTAAATCGTTCCCAAGAACAAACTGTATTCCTGGAACTGACACTCTGTTACTCACTGTCACTGTTGCTTCCCTCATCTTGATTTGGCATTCCATCCTGATGTTACACAAGGGAATGCTTAATTTCTGTCCCCATTCCACAAATTAACAAGCTCTTGATTAACATGCCAGAAATTGTGAAAAAACTTTCATCCCTTCCGATTAGCGGCCGAGAGAAAGTGAGGGCTGCAGATGCTGGAGATGAGAGTTGAAAAGTGTGGGGCTGGAAAAGCACAGCACGTCAGCAGCATCCGAGGGGCAGGAGCATTGACGTTTCAGATATAAATCCTTCATCAGGAAAGTGGGGGGTAAGGGAGGGGGAAGGATGTTGAGAAATAAATGGGAGGGTGGGGATGGAGCTGGGTGGAAGGGAGCTTGGAAGGCGATAGGTAGATGCAGGGAGGTTGTGATGGTGATAGGTCGGTGAGGAGGGTGATAGGACTCCTATCGGTGGTAGGACAGCTGGAACCCTCAAACTGTGCAGCATCAACGTTGACTTCACCAAATTCCAAATCTCCCCTCCACCAACCTCTCCCAGATCCAACCGTTCAATCTAGCACTGCCCTTTTGGACTGCCCTAACTAGACATCTTCCTTCCCACCTATCGACTCCACCTGACCCTCCGACATATCACTATCACTCCTACCTGTATCTTCTTATTGCCTTCCCAGTGGCCCTCCCACCAGCTCAGCTATTCCCCTCGTATTTATCTTTCAGCCCCCTTGTCTCGCCCCCCAAATTCCTGACGATGGGTTTCTGCCTGATATTCGATTGTCCTGCAGTCTGGATGCTGCCTGATCTTTTGTGCTTTTCTGGCGCCTCACTTTTCAACTACTAGAGACTGAGCAGATCCCGTATCTCACAAAATTATAACTTCTTGTTCTCCTCCCCCTGTTCTTTCTGAGTAAACTTTATCTACAGAGGTGAATTCTTTAGAGAGATCAGGCACTGCCTCCATACCCAGCCTTTGCCTCGGCTGTGCAATTTCCTGCAGCTCCTCGGCTCCACTTGGGCTCTCCTTTACCAGTTTCACTAATACCACTGGGCTTAGCCTCTTCTACCGCATCTTTCCCCAAAGTGTCTTCCTTCAACGCCCAGCACGTTGTGTCCCAGCTTACTGCAGTGAAAACAACTTTTTTCCCTGTGCCCTTCTTAAACCACCAGCACTGTAATTTTATGTGTTCCACTCCCTTATAGTGAGAGCACTGAGCCCTTTCACCACCTTTCAACCCTCTTGGGCTTCTTTCTTCATCTGTAGTGAACTATTGTGAGCTACTGTTCTCTTTGTAATGTGTGATCGTCCCTTCTCCCAATTTCTATCCCTCACAGGATGAAATTCCTGCCAGAAGCTAAATTTCATCACACGCCCCAATGCATATTTACCTGCCATTTCTGCCGTACGACTCACTTCTTGAACTTTCTATTCATTCACATGAATTCTTACTATCTCTGGAAGTGAGTCTTTTAACTTCTCCAGCAGATTAATCTCCCTTCAAGCCTCACAGGTCTTATCCATTTTTAAGGCCAGCACCCATCTATCAAAATGACTGTGGTTAACTCTTTCAAACTCAATATAAGTCTGATCTGCCTCCGTCTCTATTTTTCTGAACTTCTGCCTATATGCTTCTAGAACCAATTCATAACCAATCAAAATAACCAATTTAACATCTTGATAATCTCTTGATCCCTCATCTGACAGCGCTGCACATACCTCACCAGCATGGCCCACCAGCTTAGTCTGAACTAGCATTACCCACAAGTTCACTGGACACATAATCAGCCTAGACATTGTTTCAAATGAAACAAAAAAGGTTTTGACAATTTTCACACCAAAATATTGCAAGTTACTAACCTAGTTTTATACATCCCTACGTTCTCCCTTCATCTCCATCCTGTTAATTTAACTTTCTTGTCTAATTCCCAACTTCTGAATTTCAAATCCCCCCTCTCTCTCTTTTTCCTCTCTTTCTCTTTCGTCTCTCTCTGTTTCCGTCCCTTTATTTATCTTCTAACTGCAGTTGCCACATTTGCAATTTAAGTTTTTTATAACTCTACTGCAGTTGCCTGATTCTCTGATACGTCAAAGTGCTTAACTAACTCCATTACAATTTCAGCTTCTCTTTTCTCCCTGGTTAAACCCAATTCCAACCTATTTGCTAATTCTAAAAAATGTCCTCCTCCTGTCTTTCTAAACTTCCTTGGAAAATTTGGGAACCTCTTTAGTAATGTTAAAAGCCATTTCCCTCACTTTTCATTTAACCAATCACAAGTAACAAAATTAAACGAATTTTCCCACTGGGTTTATTTGAAGATCAAAGTCACTAATTGCAATGAGTTGGAATTTGCTGGGACCTGTTGTATCTCAAATCTGTTCAAGTCGGTCCAAGTGCCACACGGCAAGGCCCCAAACTATTATGACATCAATGTCGAACCTCTCTGTTAATTAAAACCACACACCGAGAAAAGCTCACCTCACATCATAATCTGTCAAAACATGAGCGACAGAGAAGTCCTAAATTGCACTAGTAAACAAAAAATAACAATTCATATGTATGCAAGTTAGCTCGCTGAGCTTGAAGGTATGTTTTCAGAAGTTTCATCACCATGACTAGGTGACATCATCAGTGGGAGTATCTGCTTAAGTGCTGGTGGTATGTCCCGCCTCTCTATTTAAAGGTCTTGGTTTCTTAAAGTGGGTGATGTCATTTCCGGTTATTTTAACAAGAGAATGTAGACAGGATCTAAATTGATGGACTTCTGGTTAGAATACCATTCCTCTAAGAAGGTCCTTGCGTGTCTTAGTATGTGTGTGTGCTTTGTACCAGTCAAAGTGGTGCCCTTCTTTGTCTGTATGAATGGAACATAGTGATAGTGCGTCATGTCTTTTGGTGGCCAGTTGGTGTTCATGTATCCTCGTAATACAACAACAGGACAGTTTCAATGGTGAAAAAATGATTTTATATACACTGTTTAATCAATGTGTGTGTGCAGATAAGTCGCATTTTTCATATGTGTGTAACACATTGTAAATGAACAACAGAGACACAGTTAACGAAAAATGATGCATATGATGTATAAAATTGATAAAACATTGAAACATGTTTTGATCCTCTCAACGTTCCCTCCTTTTCTGGGATTCCCAACTCTAATCTCTCATTCTTACCAGGATGTGTGCTCCAATTTCTTGATTCTGGTGTCCCAACTTATTTCATTTAATCCCCTTTCTACCGGGACTTCAATATTTTGGTCTGCTGGGTTTATTTCCAAAACTAGTGTCTGTCATATTATTGGAGATAAATATTCTGGCATCAGACTCAGCATTTGAACATATTACTCTGTTGTACATGTACTGTACAAAAGACCACAGCACACAGGCATTGCCAAAACATTGGGGATGTTCACCTAATTCTTTCGATAATGTGGTTGCCCCATTTTCCACATCTCCAGATCTATATCCTCTCTCTCAATCTCCCGTTGTATCTAGTTAAGAAATCCACTAATTATTCTGCGTGTCCCATGTCGTAAAACTCCTTCTGTCAGTTTATATCTAGCGCTCTCTTCAAGATGTAATGTGGTTATAATTAAGCAATGTAACTACAAAGACATGCGGGCGTAGCTGGCCAGAGTTAATTGGAAGGAGAGCTGAGCAGGAAAGACCATGGCGCAGCAATGGGACCAGGTTCTGGGGATAATTCGGAAGATAATACCAGAAATGCAACCCAAGAACTTGAAACATACTCATGGGAGAACAAGGCAGCCATGAGTGATAAGGCATCAAACCAAAAGAGAAAACATACAATGTGCTGAAGATGATTGGGACTCCAGAGAATTCATTGGGTCTGAAACTACATAACGCTGGCATCACTGACACTACAGAGTTCTTAATCATGGTCAGGGAGAGAAACAGAGGAAACACATTGACTTTAAACACAGAAGATGGTATTTCTCAATGAAAAAGATTCAGGTGAATTAAATATTTGAAGTAAGATCAGTTAAATTCTTTTGCGGAATGTGTCAGGTTGGAAGCAAGACCCGGGGAGACAGACCCTCAGCAGAATGAGAGTTTGAAAATTGAAGTATTGCCTCATCAAAAACCAGGTTAGGTCACTGAGTGCAGGGCTTATGGGTGAATGAGTCTCAGTGAGAATTGGGGAACAGACAGCAGAATTGCATTGCAGATATTGCAGCTCGAAACTGCGTATTCACGTAGTGCTGTAGACCACAGCAGCAGGAGAGGCAGACATGCATTCAACCACAACCTGTAAATTTTTGCCAGGGAAACACCTCAGTCTGTCATTACCATCAACATCATCTATGGCTCAGTGACGAGTGTGGGTGAATATGTCAGAGTCAGAATCACATGAACTTTAACCTGATGCTAACTCATTAAAGTTACTGGACTTGACCAACGAAGCACTGCAGTCCTGTCACATTCAGTCATAAATGATGATGGACGATTAAACAAATGACAGGAGGAGAGGGCTCCACAAACATTCCCATCCTAAATAATGGAACAGACCTGCACATCAGTGTAAAAGAGGATGTTTTATCTGCACCATCCTATGCCAGAAGTATTGAGTCGATGATACACCTCACCCTAATCATGATGCCCACAAAATCACAGATGCCAGTCTTCAACCAATTTGATTCGCTGCATGTGACATGAAGAAACAGGTGAACACAGTAGATACAACACAGACAAAGGGCCCTGACACCATTCCTGCAATAGAACTGAAACCTTGTACTGCACAGCAAGCCGTGTCCCTGGGGAAGCTGTTTCATTCCAGCTCCAACTCTGACATCTCCCTGGCAATGTGGAAAATTACTCCCCTATGTCCCGTCCCCTAAGACGGGAATAATTACAATCTGACCAATTACCACCTCCTCAGTCCCATCATGACAGTCACATTGGTGGGAGTTCTTTTTGACAGAGCTGTCAAGCAGCACAGAAATAACCTGCTCAGTGTGGCTTTTGACAGGTCCCCATGTGGAGATGGTGCTGTTGTGGAAATGTTACTGGATTACTAATCCAGGCCAGGCTAATGATCTGGCAGCGGGTGGAAGTTAAAGACAATTAATAAAATATCGAGATCTCAAATCTGGGATCAGTAACAGTGACCTTGAAGCCAATATGGATTGTAAACAGAATTTCCTTCTCCAAAGTACTTTTAGGAAGTGAATCTCCCATGATTTCCTGGGCTGGACTAAAACTGACTCCAAAGACCCTGACATGTGATAAACATTTGAATGGTCTCTGAACCCCAAGCAAGGGCACTCATTTGTATCAAACTACTCCGAAGTCTGAAAGGATGAAACCGGACAGAAGACCAGGCCTCAGGATCAGCATGGGAAAAGGGAATGGGAACACAGTCCTGTCGACCCTGCACAAACCTCCTTTCTAACATCTGAGAGCTTGTGACAGCATTTACAGTGTTTTCCCACAGACTGTACAGAAACATCGGGAATGGAAAACACATTTAGCCTCCCCATTCTAGTTCATGGAAAAACTCTCCTCAATGCACTTACCCCACACGATATACATATCCGTTAATGTGAATAACCTTGGGAAGCTATAAAATAGGCGGTGCAGTTGTACGTTTGATCCATCGAGTTTGCTAACCAATTCAATATAATGTTGGTTGGTCCTTCATTTCCATACCATACTCCTGCTCTCCTACCATCCCTTTTCTGTCTCTAAATCCTTATTTATAATCAGTGCCTTGGTTTCCATGTGCGAGAGAATTCCCCAGGTTCCCCAGTCAGTGAGAGCAGACATTTATTATTATCTCAATGCAAAGTGACTGCCTGTACCTAATACTGTGGCTCCTTGTTTTAGAAGTCCCAGCCATAAGAACTATCATCCCTGCTTCCAATCTGTCTCACCCTGTCAGAGTTTTGTATATTTCACTGAGATCTCCACTCATTTTCCTAAACCCCATGGAATACAGGCCCAGTCAACCCAAACTCTACTCCCACCACAAGTCCGTCATCCCAGAGATCAGTCTGGTCATCCTTCACTGCTCTCCATCAATGTCAGGTTTGTCCTTTTTTAGGTAAGGAGACCAAAAACTGCACACAATACTGCACAATGTTCAAAATGGGGTCTGACCAAGGCCCTGTACAGCTGCAGTTAGACACCTTTTCTCCTGGACTCACATCCCCCTGAAATGAAGGTCAACACACCATTTATCTTCCTCACTGCTTTCTGTTTCTGCAATATTCGTTTCAGCGACTGGTGTACAAGGAGATGCAGATCCTTTTCAATGTTACAGCTCCCACTTCTTGGGTCTGTGTACACTGGGCAGCGTGCCAATGCCATGCCCAGTATTGACTTCTGGTTGCAGAACTCACTGCGCTGCATGGGCCTCAGAGGTTTATGCAGAAGGAAACAACAAACAGAAGTATACATCCCTTTGTCGATCAACATGTTTTTACCAATCCTTTCCAAATGGTAGGCTGCCAATTTATCGTTTCCACCAAAGGGCACACCGTCACCTCTATCCACATTGTTCTCCATCTGTCACGTATTTACCCATTCACTCCACTTGTCTTAGTCTTCTCGGTGCTTTTTTACATCCTCCTCACCCACTCACAATCCCACATCCGTTAGTGCTGTCAGCAGGCTGGGATATATTGGATCTGATTCCAGCAACCAAATGTTTAAAGGGCATTGTGAACAGCTGGGCCCCAAGCACTGATCCCTGTGACACCTCAGCAAACTTCCTTTGTTAATTTCTATTTATTTATTTCGTGAATCTCGGAGTCACTGGCTGGGCCAGCATTTATTGCTTGACCCTAATTGCCCTTGAGAAGGTGGTGGTGAGCTACCTTGTTGAACGCTACACTCCACCTGCTGTGGTTTACCTCCAATGCCATTCGGGAGGGAATCCCAGGATTCTGACCCAGTGACTGTGAAGGAGCGGTGATAAATTTCCAAGTCAGGATGGTGAATGGCTTGGAGGGGAACCTGAAGATGATGGTATTCCCATACATCTGTAACCCTTGTCCTTCTAGATAGACATGGTCGTGAGTTGGGAAGGTGGTCTCTGAGGATCTTTGGTGAATCATTTCATTGCAGCATGAAGATAGTAAAACACTGCTGCTGCTGCTGAGCATTGTGGATGAAGGGACTTTCAAACTGGCTGCTTTGTTCTGGATGGTGTAAAGCTTCTTGAGTGTTATTGGGGCTGCAGTCATTCAGGCAAATTGGGAGTCTTCTATCACACTTCTGACTTATGCATTGTAGATGATGGACAGACATTTGGAAGTCAGGATGTGAGTTACTCGCTGCTGTATTCCTAGTTTCGGACCTGCTCTTATAGTTACTGTGTTCATGTGGCGAGACCAGTGAGTTTCTGAGCAATGATTACCCACCATGAATTTGACACTGGGAGATTCAGTGATAGTAACACCATTGAATGACAAGGGCAGCTTAGACTGTATTTTATTGGTGCTGGTCATGGTCTGGCATTCGTGTGGCCTGAATATTACTTGCCACTTGCCAGCCTGGATACTCTCCAGATCTTGTCGCG
This sequence comes from Chiloscyllium punctatum, assembly GCF_047496795.1. Taxonomy (NCBI): domain Eukaryota; kingdom Metazoa; phylum Chordata; class Chondrichthyes; order Orectolobiformes; family Hemiscylliidae; genus Chiloscyllium; species Chiloscyllium punctatum. Next base: position 42,531,205 of record NC_092790.1, on the reverse strand, counting down.
TTTGGACATGGACTGTTTCAGTATCTGAGGAGCCACAAATGTTGCAGAACATTGCACAATAATTAGTGAACATCCCCAATTCTGACCTTAAAATGGAAGGAAGGTCATTGATGAAGCCGCCCTGAAGAAGCGTTTGGTCACTGCTCGAGGGACTCCTACAGACTTGGAGCTGAGTTGACTGACCTTCATCAACCATGACCATCTTCCTACGTGTCAGGTATGATTCTAACCAGCAGGGAGTTTGCCTCTGATACCCATTGGTTCCAGTGTTGCTAAGGCCCCTTGATACCACACTTGTCGAATGCAGCCTTGATTTAAAGGGCTATCACTTTCACCCCAGCTCTGGATTTCAGCTCTTTTGTCCATGTTTGAACTACGGAAATGAGGTCAGGAGCTGAGTGGCCCTGGTGGAGCCCAAACTGGGCGTCATTGACCAAGATATTGCTGAGCAGGTGCTGCTTAAAAGCACTGAGACCTTCCACCACTTTACTGATGATCGAGAGTAGACTGATGGGGTGGTAATTGGCCGGATTGGATTTGTTCTGCTTTTTGTATACAGGAGATACTTGGGGTAATTTTCCACATAACTGGGGAAATGTCATTGTTGTAACAGTATTGAAACAGTTTGGCTAGGGGAGTGGCAAGTTATGGAGAACAAATTTTCAGTACTATTGCCATAATGTTGTCAGGTTATGGACCCTATGGAGTATCTAGTATCTCCAATCGTTTCTGGATATCGTGTGGACTGAATCGAATTGGCTGATGACTGGTAACTGAATTGCTGAGGACCACTGGAGGGGGCTGAGATGGATCACCCACTCAGCATTTCTGACTGAAGATTGTTGCGAATGCATCAGCCTTATCTTATACACTGAAGGGCTGGGCTCTTCCATCATGGGGGAAGGGGTTGTTTGTGGAATCTCTTCCTCCAGTGAATTGTTTAATTGTCACCAAAGTTTCTTGACAAGATGTGGAAGGACTGTAGAACTTAGATCTGAACCGTTGCTTGTGGGATCACTAAGCTCTGTCTATCACTTACTGCTTATGCTGTTTGGTGCACAAGTAGTCCTGATTGGTGGCTTCACCAGGCTGACACCTCATTATCAGGTATGCCTGGTGCTGCTCCTGCCATCCTGCACACTCCATTGAACCAATGTTGATTCTCTGGATTGATGTCAATTGTTGCGAGGGGGATATGCCAGGCCATGAGGTTATGCAGGAGTACAATTCCACTGCGATTGATGACCCACAACACCTTATGAACATCCAGATTTGAGCTGCTCGATCTGTTCGAAGTATGCTCTATTAAGCACTGTGATAGTACCACCCAAAATGGTGGAGGTTATTCTCAATATGCAGGTGTGACTTTGTCTCCACAATGACTATGCGGTGGTCACTCTTACCGATACTGTCATGGACAGATACTTCTGCAACTGGCAGATTAGTAAGGCTGTGGTCAAGTATGTATTTTCCTCTTGTTGGTCCCTTCACCATCTGCTGTCAGTTATATCCTTTAGAACCCGGCCAGCTCGATCTGTAACGCTGTAGCTGAGATACTGTTGGTGGTGAACATTGAAATTCTCCACCAAGAGTACATCTTGCGTACGTGCTACCCTCAGTGCTTCCTCCAACTGTTGGTCAGCATGGAGGAGTACTAATTCATCAGTTGAGAGAGGCTGGTACATGGTAATCAGCAGAAAGTTTCCTTTCCCATGTGCAAACTAATGCCATGAGACTTCATGGGATACAGAGTTCGCTGTTGAGGACTCCAAGAGCAATTCCCTTCCAACTGTATCCCACTGTACCGCCACGTCTGCTGTGTCCGTCCTGCTGATGAGACAGGAGATATCTGGGGAAGGTAATGGGGAGTCTGGGACATAGTCATACTCAGAGAATCATACCTTACAGACAATGTCATGCTGTTGCTTGATGAGTCTGTTTATTTCTATGCACTGTTTCCTGCCAGCTCTCCCATTCGAGAAACATGTTCATATATTCGCCCCAATCCACTCAGATTTGATTTTGCAAATTGAGCTTGGAGATTTACCAACATTTTTCTAAAAATCATAATGTTTTACATCATTGCTTCTCTTTCATTTGTCTCCCAGTTTGTTTCTCAAACATAATTCCCATTTCATAAATCTATGTTAGTGTTGTCTATGACCATTACTTTCAGTCACAATAATTTCTGCTAAACCATTTACTAACTATGTTCTATGTTGCATGTACTCTATCATTTTCCCACACCAGACTCGGTTTTCCTTGTATTGTTAGAAAGTTTTGTGAAGACAGAACGGAAGTAGTGGCTTCATAGTTCTGCTATTTCCCTGTTCCCCATTTTTCATTCTTTGGTTTCAAACAGTAAGGAAACTGCACTGGTTTTCTCATATTTCTCACATTGACGTAATTTAACAATCAAATACAGTTCACCCTTATAACCCTTATGAATATAACTCTTCAGAAACTCATCAATTCCTGCCTTAAACTGCTCAATAATTGACCTTCCACACCATACACTCACAGGGGCATAGACTCTGTACCGTCAGAAATACAGCATGATCTATACTAGTCCCACTTTCCTACACCAGGCCCTTAGCCTGGAATGTTATGACATTTCCAATTGCTCGTACAAGTGCTTTTTAACAATTGTGAGGTGATCATTCCCCTCTCAGGAAGTAATCCCAGAACCCCACACCTCGAGGTGAAAAAATGTTTTAATCATCTCTGAACCTCAAACTCTTCACTTTAAAAGTGTGCTCCTTTGTTCTTGACCCTCTAACTAAAAGGAACAGCTGCTGTCTATCCATCCTGTCCGTGTCCCTTATAATCTTATCCTTCTGAATCACTGACTCCTCTGCTTTCTCTGCTCCAAAGTAAACAACCCGAGCTTATCCAGCCTCTCTCCATAGCTGATATGTTCCATCCCAGGGAACATCCTGGTGAATCACCTCTGCACCCTCTCCAGTGCAATCACATCCTTCCTGGAATGTGGTTCCCAGAGCTACATACAGTACTCATTTTGTCCGAACCAAAGCCCTGTATTGTTCTTATAATCTACACCCTGATTGAGAGACGCTACACCCAAGGTCCAATTCTTAACTAGTCCATTAACCTGTCCAGGAGAAAGTGAGGATTGCAAATGCTGGAGATTAGAGCTTAAAAAATGTGTTGCTGGAAAGGCGCAGCAGGTCAGGCAGCACCAAAGGAGCAGCAGAATCAACGTTTTGGGCATAAGCCTTTTCAGGAATCTGCCCAAAACATCAATTCTCCCGCTCCTTTGATGTTGCCTGACCTGTTGCGCTTTTCCAGCAACACATTTTTAAACATTAACCTGTCCAGTCACATTCGGCGATGTGTGGAGAAGCACAATCTGAGCTTCCCAGTGTGCTGCCATTCATTGAGTCCTCCCCTGTCTGGTTCCTTCTCCCAAAGTGCATCACCTCATATTTATCAGGGTTACATTCTATCTGTCATTGATCTGCCCATCTGACCACTCCATCTGCATCTTCCTGTAACTTAAGGCCTTCCTCCTCACTGCGAACCAACCGGTCAATCTTTATGTCAAACATAAACTTACTTATCGCATCTCCCCCACTCTCCACCTAGCCCCCTCCACATTCACATTTTTTGTTATGATAACACAAACAATAAGGGACACAACACTGATCCCTGTGGTACACCCGGGGACACTGGTCTCCAGTCACACAAACAGCCTTCTCCCACCACCCTCTGTCTCCTGCCACTAAGACAATTTTCGTTGTAACTTGTCAAGTTATCCATCATATTGTGAGATTTTACTTTATTTTTCAGTTTCCCAGGAGGAAATTTGTCAAAGGCCTTCCTTCAAAACTATATAATCGATCTCCTCAAACTAATTCAATCAAATCCATTGGATGTGACTTCCTTCTGATAAAGTCATGATAATTATCCCTGATCAAACCTTGTGACTCTGTATGGAGTTCGATATTCTCCTTCCCTATTTTATCCAGTAGTTTCCTTAACAATGATTTAATACTCACTCGTCTATAGTTCCCTGGTCTATCTCTCCCACCCTTACTGTGAAGTGGAATCATATTAGCAGTTCTCCAGTTCTCTGGCCACCTCCCCTATGGTAAGATTCTAATTAAAATATTCAGTCAGGGTCTTACCTCCTTTGACACCAACAGCCGCCTGTGATACAACTCATTCAGACATGGAGATTGGTCCAAATTTGTACAGAACAAAACCTCAAATCCTTTCTCATGTTTTACATCAATCTGTTCAAGAGCTTCCCAGTCCATCTTCTTGAATTCTGTGCCTGCTTCCTCCTTCTTCCAAGTAAAATAGATGTGAAGGTCTGATGTAACAATCTATCAATGTTCTCCAGCTTGACACACAGATTGTCCCTTGGTTTCTAATGGACACTGACTGTTTGCAGATTATTCTGTTCTACTTGTCCGTGTGGAATATCGTGGGATTCTCCCTTATCTCACCTCCGTGTACTTCTTCATGTCCCTCTGTTATTCAGTCCTTTCGATGTTTCTAAGATTCACCACAATCAACTCTCATGTTTTGAAACTCGAGATTACAGGAATAGGTTCCCCATCAGACAATCTTGCCATTTTACGGATTAATCTGGATAATACTTTTTTGCAGTTCCTCTGTAGTCAATATATCCTTTCTTAGATTGGGACTCCGAACGACACACAATATTCTACGTTTAGTCTCACCAACGCTCGATGGAACTGGTGCACGACATCCTCTATCTTCCAATTACATTCACATGAATGTAAACCTAATTTTTACTTTCCCATTTGCATATGTTCTTCCCAATACCTCTCGCTTTAATTTTTCTTATGAACTTGCTGTGTGAGTTCTTTAAAAAAAGCTCATGAATATCCAACTGTACGTTATCCATTGGTTCTTCATTGCCTATGTCCACAAGAATCATCTTCAAACCACTCCAAATATTGTTTGCCACTTCTGGTTTTCCTTCCATCGGTACATTCTCACACTCCCCATTTATGTTATTACCATCTAAATATATAGTAGTATGTTTTTTTTGTAATCGAGTCCAACAGATACCTGACTTCGGATGAACAGATAACTGGTCTGTATTTTACCATTCTCCAAATCCATCCTTTCTTAAACTGTTGGATAATATTTATAACCTTTTCCTTATACAGATTGGCGAAATGCCTTTCGGGAATGTGTCGGAAAATAAAGTGAAAATCCGCGATGCAATCAACATGTCTATTGCTGCTTCCTCTGAAATTCTTGTATGAAGTACATCTAGTCTGTCAGATTTATAAATACTCAATCCAGCTTTCTTTTCAAAGATGACCCCAACACTGACAAGAATGACCTTAGACTTTACTTACACAAGTCCCATGGTCACTTGGTATTTCTGGAAGAATTTCTGGATATTCTTCCATGAAGATAGACACAAAGAAACTGTTTCTTTTCCCAGCGATTTCTCTGTTCTCTGCAATAAATTACCCTGTCTGCACACCAACTGTTCCACATTTGACCTTGTTTTAATTTTTTTTCATACATCGATAGACGCTGTTTAGCGGTCTTCATGTTTTTTCTTTCATTTGCACGCTTTTTTCTCTTTTTGATTTTATTCTCAGTTTCTTGGTCATCCTTTGCTGGGTCCGACATTTCTCTGAATCCACTGGCTTACTGCAACACTTGGCATTTTTCTAAGCTGCCTCATTTCATCTAATAGGTAGATGAAGGTGGGGTTCAAAGTGATAGTCAGAGAGGAAGGAGGGTGGGACAGACTGATAGGGAGGAAGCTGGACACATAGGAATGCTCAAAAGGGCGGTGCTGATTTGGAAGTTTGGAGTAGGATAAGGTGGGATTCGGGGAAATGGGGAAATGGGGAAATCCATTATGATCCCCTGTGGTTGGAGGGTCCAAAGGCAAAAGAGGAGGCTTTCTTCCTCCAGGCTTCTGGTGGCTTGGATTTGGCGATGGAGCAGGCCCAGGACCCACATGTCCTTGGCAGAGTGGGAAGGGGAGTTAAAGTGCTCAGACACAAGTTGATGGATTTATTCAATGTGGCTGTCCCAGAGATATTCTCTGAAATGATCCACAAGTTGACCTCCTGCCTCACCAATGTAGAGAAGACCACATTGGGTTTAATGGATGCAGTAGACGAGGCATTCTGTCTCTCTCCGTCACCTATTACTTTCAATCCCACCTTCATCTACCAATCACAATCCCAGCTACCTCCCCCCTGCCGCACCCCCTTCCCATTTATCTCTCAGCCCCCTTGGCCCAGAAGCTTCATTCCTGATGAAGGGCTTATGTCCGAAACATCGATTTATCTACTCTTAGTATGCTGCCTGACTGTGCTTTTCCAGCACCACACTCTTCGACTCTGATCTCCAGCATCTGTATTCCCCACTTTCTCCTCACACCTTCATGGTCTGCATGACTCAGATTTATAACGGTTACTTCAAATAAAACAAAAACTGTCGTGTACTCAAACAGCATAAAAGAAAACCAATACATTGTGGTCATTGTTTCCAAAAGGTCCTTGACAGCAAAATTTTCAATTAGCTCTTCTGATCACTCAACACCAATTCCTAAATAACCTGATCTCCAGCTCAGTGCTCGACATAATGTTAATGTAAACCATCTCGCACGTGGTCATGAGATCCAGTTTTCCCAGCATTAGCATTCAATTGAGTTAACACAGTTTAGATATAATTTAAACAGTGCATTATTACTGAAGTACCCACAAATGTGTATATCATTTCTTGTTTTATAACATGTCCAACATTTGTATTGCAGCTTTCACTTTGATATATAACTCCCATCAATGTTTGCTCCTCCTTGCTGTTTCTGTGCTACACCTTACTAGATTCTGTGGAATCTGAGCGACGTGGGCTCTGGGGAGATTAATAGTAGAGATCATCTCGCCACATCATTTATGATCTTCTCAAACTTTAATTTCTCCAGATCTCCCGTTATGCTGATGGAGTAGAGAAAGACAATGATAGTCCAACAACGCTCTGTTTCCCCCAGAGAGCTGAGAAAGCTCTAAGCTGGGTGGGAACCTTACAAAAGGCTGGTATAGTGTTGCTGCTGCTGTCCAGGTTCTTAGTGAGATGACATCTGGAGTAGTGTGTACAGATGTAATCTCTTTAATGAAGAACGGATGTTGTTATATTGGAAGCAGCTCAGAGATGGTTCCCTCAACTGATTCCTGCAATGATGATGCTAGCTTATACCGAAAAGATGATCAGGTTGACCCAGTAGCCATTGGAGTTTACAAAAATTAAAGATGACCTTATTTGAACATAGATGACAGAAGGAGTCAACAAGTGAAGTGAATTACACAGACAGTGGAGGAATCCATTCCGTTCTCCAGGCTGTTACACAGGAACAACACGAGGATACTCAGGCTTTGAGCCTGTTACATCAAAACAGGACGAGGCTATTCAGCCCCTGGAGCCTGATATTCATTTACAGAAGGAGGCCAATCAGCCACTCGAGCCTATAACAGTAGGCCATGCTGCACCAATATCCTGTTAAACAGCAACAGGATCAGTCCATTCAGCCTCCTCAAGTCTGTAACATATGAACTGGAAGAGATCACACAGTGACTGGAGATTGTTACACTGGGATAATAGGAGGCTATTCAGACCTACCGGGCCTATTGCAAGGGAATTGGATAAGGATAAAAACTATCTGAGACTTCTTTCATGAGAAAGGAAGAAGTAATTTCGATACGTGTCTGTTGTATGGGAACAAGAGAAGACCAATCATTCCCACATTCCCATCTCCGGTATACATGAGGAGACCGTTCAGTATATCCACCTGTTATGGAAAAGTATGAGAAGACCCATCCGCCTGTCAAAATGTTACATAGCAACAGGAAGATTCCATATCTCCCAATCTTCTAAAGCATCAACTTGAGGAGGTCATTCTGGCCTTGGAGATGACAAAATGGGAACTCCAGAAAGATGTCAGCCCATCGCGTTTGTACACCAGCAGGATGATGAGTCCATTCAGCCACACATGGCTCTTTCACAGCAATTGGAGCAGACCTTTTAAAGCCTTGTGCCTGTTAAACAGGAATTCAAAGAAAACGTAAAGGCTGTCGAAAGAGAAGAACTTATAATAATGGTATACATTAGGGACTAAAGTGTAACAATAAACTATTATAATTTAAGGCTAATTGTTAGAGTCCATTGTTCAGGACATTTGCAAAGTTAAACTACAATCCGTCAGAGTCAACATGGTTTTACAAAGGAAAAATTAAGTTTGAAGTGTTTGCTTGAGATATTTGAAGATGTCACAAACAAGGTGGATAGTGGGAGATGGAACATATCTGGTCTTCCTGAAGGCATCAGATATGTCGCTTCTCCAAAGAGTAAATGGTAAGATCAGACAACATGGGTTTAGGAGTAGTTTATTCGCTTGGATGGAGGATTGGTTAACCAACAAAATGCAGTCACATGGAATAAATGTGTGATTTTATTTTGCCAAATGCAATTTGTGGGGTGCCATTGATTTCAGAACTCATGCTTCAACCATTTGTGATCGTTGGTGTTACTGTATTCGGTTGATGGGATAGAAAATACGATGCCACATTTTCAGATGACACGAACATCAGTGGGAAATTACTTCGGAATAATGATGCAAGAGATTTTAAAACTATGTGGATAGGTTGGGTGAATGGGTCAACGTTTGGCAAGGAAAATTAAAGTGAATAAATATATGGCTATTCAAGTTGGCCAGTATAATAGAAAGACAAATTATTATCTAAATGGAGAGAAAGTTCAAAGTGTTTAGGTGCAAAGGGATCTGGGTGTCTGCTTGCATATCACAGAAAGCCTGCCTGCGGGTACTTCAAGTAATGAGAAATACAAGCATAATTTCAGTGTTTATTTGTAAAAGGATAGAGTAGAAAGGTAGGGAGTGTTGCTGTAGCTATGCAAGGCATTAGTGAGGCTGCAACTGGAGTACAGTTTGGGTGTCCTGCAGAATGAGGTATTTCCATTGGAGGCAATTCAGAAGAGCTTCATTAGAATGATTCCATATTTGAAGTGAATGTCTTATGAAGAGAAATTGAGCAGTTTAGGCCTATACTCTCGAGTTTAGAAGAATGAAAGACGATCTCATTGAGGTCTGTAAAATGCTAAAAGTAATTGAATGTGTAGATGTGGAGTGGATTTTGTTTTCATGTGGTGCAATCTACAACAAGAGACTAGAGTTTTAGGATGGAGAGATGGCAGGAAAGTGGAACAGAGGCCGCGTTGACATCAGCCTCATCGAGGGGTTGGATTCCTCACAGATGCTCCTTGTTCTTATTCAACCCTTTCTGTGTTGCACAGGAATGGGGGAGGACTGGGTATCATACAGGAGCAGGCATTCAGGATAAATCAGTCTCAATCAGTTAGAGGGAATGTAACCAGTGGAGTCACACAGTGACCAGCGCTGGGTTCTCAACTATTTACAGTCTATATTAATGATCAGGAGGATGGAACAGATATACAGATGCTGAGTTTGGTGATGTCGCTGTGGTAAGCAGGAGATTAAATTATCAAGAGAGGGTGGAGAGTCTGCAAATAGATTCAGAGAGGTCAAGGCAATAGATAATAGTTTGGCAGGTGGAATTTAACATGATATAACCTGTTATTCCATATACAGGAATAATAGAAGGAAATATGATACTGAAGTGGAGAGGGATTAGAGGACATAATGGTATTGGGTACTGGGGGTTTCCCGCAGACGCGTTCAGACATGAGAGGTTTTGCTCCATCTCTGAACATCAGCTCCCAGATACTCCAAGTTACCCCATTGCTCTCCGTACACATGGAATACTTTGATGTGGTTTATTGGTGGTGGGGATAATGTTTTGAAACGTGCATCAAGGGGACAACCTTTATCCAAGATATATTCATTTCTTTCTACGTGGAGACCTGATGACGATGGGAATGGCTGACTGCTTCTGAATGAAGAGACCGTGACTGCTGCCAGGACCATGGGATGTATTCACCAATACGATATACTGTGATGGGCACACTTTAACATTAATAGAGAGAGAGAGAGCACCTTTGGTTCTTCTACCTCTCCCCATTGACATGGGTACTCTGCAGATGCCATGTACACCATCGGGAATCCAACTATACTGGAAACACCCGGCAGCTCCCTGTTGTGGGAGAAAACAATTACCTCATCCACTATATATATCCTCAATCACCCAATGGTGACATTGATGTTGAGATACCGGGAGATGATGGATATGTCAACCAGTCCTGCCTGGAAAGTTCTGGATCATAGAAGCTGAATGAAACTGTCACTGGCAGCACCATCTTCCCTATGGTGTGAAGCTGCAGGTCGTGTTGAAGGAGGTGACACCGCTCTATGTACAATCAGTGTCTCCTTACACTCTGCTCCTGGGTTAATTGGAGCTTGGGAAGCTGTTCCTGGAAAATCCGGGGTGGATTCAGCAAATCCCCTTCCCACACACACTCACTCTGTGGTTTCAGAGCTTCCCCTCTCTGCAGCCTCTGCTCCATTTGGTATTCATGTTACAGATCCAGATGCTGTATATACAGTCTCAATTCTCCATCCAGAGTTGGGTCACCAAATCCTCAGGTCTCCCTGAATGTCTGAGGCAGCTCACAGCACAACCTCCAGCAAACCATCCCCAGCATCTCCACAAAATTTTCAATTACAGGAGTCAGTCAGAAACCCCTCAGTACAAGTGTTGTGAACCAGATAGATCCCCGCAAAATATTTTAAGAAGGCCGTTTATACCCAAACCTTTCCTTATTTTGAATATAGATGTGAAGTGTGCGTTCCAGATATGTTGCAACTGGTCAAACCACTCGACATTAAGCAAAGTATAATCTATTTAAATGTTTCAGTTAAAATACAATCAAAGAAAAGAACGTTTTGGGATAGCTTATATGTTGGAACACTTACACAAACAATAGATCCTGTAACTTCTTGGTTTACACCGCTTGGCACAAAGATATATTCAAATACAGATCCTTCCAGTAGTTTTCCAATCCAGGAGGAAACAACATCAACAGAGATCTCAGAGAAAAGCAGCTGGGGATCATGTATTGAAACTTCCAACCCTTTTGGGATCCCCAGCAGCTTCTGAATGCTGCAGCTAAAAACAAATTGAGACACCCTGGTCTGGGAGACCTGGCCACTGCCCTTCCATTGTTACCACCGTTTTAATGAAACCTAAAATCTCAGTTATTTACTTAAACTGTTTTCAGACAGCAGTTCTGCACCTCTGCCTTTAAAACCTCTCTTCAAAAAAAAACAAGAGAAAATAAGCTTTTTACAGTGATAGAATTCTCACAACTCTATCTTTAATAGAATCATCCATCAATATACAAAGGTGGATTCATTTTAGACCACTTAATCTCCCTCTATTAGCAGACTGGAATGAATATGCTTTACATTGACTCTGAGCATACAAATGTTGACAACTAGTTTCGATTTCAGGCATTTTACTCCTGCCACAGAATGCCTTTGCCTTTCTTCATCCAAGTCTCCACAACGTGTCAAAACTTAGGTTTTCTCGCCCTGTCACCTGTATAGTTTCAAATTGAATAGCAGCAATAATAAGCTCAATCTGGTATTTTTCTCCCTCAACTTCTCCAAAAACTTTAAGGGGTCACTATCATTGATAAAGATTTGTCTCATGTATGTTATTCGCAATTTAAATGCTGAAATGTTTTAACGCCAACACCAAGCTCAAGGCCTCCTTCCCCATTGTGGAATAAATCTGTTGATGTTTCCACTGGACACTCCAACCACACGTTACATAATGGAGCACTTCTCATTTCTCCAATAGTCCCTCTGAATGGCATAGCTCCTCATGTCTCAGCATAAAAGGATTACATACTTCTGTATCTCTTAATGCTCTCACCTCTTTACCTACTACTCCTGGCCGATGCCAGTAAACCTTACTCTCACAGGTATATGTTTTAAAAAGATCTCGCACATTCTTCTCAATCTCTCACAGAAACCAAACTTTGATTTCTGAACTCAATTATCATCATCAGACATTTCAGCTTCTAATCTTCCCATTGTTACTCTCTGCTCTTCCAAACGAGTTCTCACGACTGCAGGAAGTGAATTATTGAACTTCTCCAAAATAAGAATCTCTCTAAGAGTGTCATTGGTTTGCTCTGTTTTTAATACCCTTACCACCTTTCAAAATTACTTTGTTTGATCCTTTCACACTCAATGTGCGTTTAACCAGGGACCCTTTTTGGGATGCTGTCTATTGGCTTCTGGCCCAAGCTCATATGGATTTCAGATGGCTTTCTTCACTACCCCATACTGGCCAGATACCTCCTCCGATAGGGATGCAAATACCTATCAGCTTTATTTTGATCAACTAAATCCACATGGTCACTGGGCACTGCATTTGTTTAGCCACTTTCTCAAATGAAATTCAAAAGGCTTCCCCATCCTTCTCATCAAATTTAGATAATGTCTGGATGTATTTAAACAGAACCCCATTTGGCCATTGGTTACAATAGGGTTGCTCAACCTCACTATCCTTCTCATCCTGCCGACCTTCTACCATCATCACCGCCCTCTATGTCAACTTTCCTCTCTAATTGCTAACATTTTAAGTTAAAACTCTCTGCTTTTCTTCTGTCCTTTCCTCTCATTTTTCTTCATTTCCTTTTCTTTTATTTCTACTTTTCATCATAATTCAAACTGTTTCAATTCCTTCTCATGTTCAAAGTGCCTCATTTGAAATTGAGTTCCAGGTATTTCCAAAGAGTCTAATGGCAGTTCTACCCAATGTAATTGCCGAGCTATAGCTGTAATTATCTCTCATTTTCTCACAGACAATAGCAAACCCAACTCCAGCTTGTCTGTCAATTCCTACAGCTTTGCCTTCATTACCTTTTGTAAAACCCCCAACTTTACTTCTTCCACACCCAGAAAACTCTTAATGACTGAAAGAATCTTTATACACAAAACACTGTTTAACCCAAACGAATTCAACATCCGCAACAAAAGACACTGACAACCATCATACACGACCTTTGAACCCAATAGTCTCCCAGTGCATACTCTCCAGTGTCTGCATGAGCTTATTCTGGATTCTCTGGTTTCCTCCCACAATCCAAAGATGTGCATGTCAGGTGAATTGCCCATGATAAATTGCTCATAGTTTTCAGGGATATGTGGGTTAGGAGCCTTTGTCGGGGTAAATGTGTAATAATAGGGTAGAGGAATGGGTCTGTGTAGGTTACTCCTCGGTGGGTCGGTGTGGACTTGTTGGGTCGACTGGCCTGTTTGCACACTGTAGGGATTGTAATTCTAAACCCAATTTGGTATTATCGAGTTAGAAACAGACAAGAGCCCCCAGCTTGCAATAGACCAACCAGACTGACTCAAACTATTTTAAGGAAGTAGCTTGGATGCCAAACCTTTCTTATTTTAAAGGTAGATGTGAAATGGGTGTTCCAAATGTGATGCTACTAGTCAAACCACTCACCACTAAGCAAAATACAACATATTTAAACACTCTAATGAAAATCCATTCAAAATGAAGAGGAATTTAGAATAATTTAACGATTGGAAACCTTAACCGAATAATGGATACAGTATCTTCTACCGACAAACTGTTCCAATAAAGTAACACCCCGTAAACACACCCCTTTGCAAAAAGGAACATTCAGGCAGACATTCTCGCATACAGTTCTCCAATCCAGGAGGAATCAACATCAAGTCAGGTTTCAGAGAGAGTAGCAGCTGGGGATAAGTTACTAGGCCATTGTTACTACTGTTTATTAAAAACCCTAAAAGCGTCGTAAGTTATTTACTTGAGCTGTTTTCAGTAGGCAGTTTGGCCTTTAAGATCTCTTATTTAAAAAAGGAAAAAATAACTTTTTTTTAAAGTGACAGCATTGTCACACAATTTTGATGCCTGGTCCTTTACTCTCCGGGCTTCCTCTTGCTACTGATCACAAGGTCACCTGAGAGGGACAAATTCAGGTACACACCAAGTTACAAGGATGTATCTGATAACTTCTCAAACACCCCTGTCCGTGGACCATCACGTGGGACATACTGGGAAGTGAACAACAGCCTGACACACACCACTTCACTGTTTCTCAGCTTCACAATGCCAGCACTCCATACACTAGGGAGCCAAAAGCAAAGGCCAGGGAAAGATACAGAGGGACAGAAAGATTCACATTAAAGACAGAAACAGGCAGTTAATTAACTGAAAAATGTTGTGGAAATGTGGAGAAAAAGACAGGGCAGTGGGACTAACTGGAGAAATGAGATCTTCGAGAGAAATCTTACAAGAATGACAACATTGAATAAAGGCATTTTCAGATCAGCTGAAATGGTTTGTTACATCAAATTCTGAATCTACATCGCAGAACAACACAAACAACATAAACTGGGACAAGATGACAGCCCAGCATGGAGGGCTGTGCAGAACATGCTAGTGTGTTGCTCAGTAAACAGCACTATCTGCCCAGCATAGAGAGTCTTGCAAACTTTACTATCATATGCGAACCATATTCGCATCAGATTACTGCCGTCAATGGGAAGATTTGCTGTGTGAGTGTGTTCATCAGAAACTGAGGGAGAATGCGTGTGTATGCGCGATTGGCGTGGTTGAATGCGAAACTCATTGTTTGAGAAGGAACGCACATGGAGGAAATTATTTCAAATAAGAACAACTGGCAGGCTTTTTGTTCATCGACAGAGAGAGAACGAGAGAAGTTTCATGGACAGATGAGATAAAGTGTTTGAGAATGTTAAAATAAAGTCATTGCCAGACACAATAGCAATATACATCGGCGTGCACATGAATGACAGATGGATGGGAGTTTGGTGTGAGGTCGAATCAGATTTGCTTCGGCAGGTTTGAAGCCGGGACCGTCAGCAGCAGATTATGAACTTCATTAAAACTGTATTTCATAGCTCAAGGTTCAAACAGCAGATGGACTAAACCAGTGAGATATATTCTGGAGTGGTGAGTATTTCAAGTTAGAAATGTTCAGTGTATGGTGTCAAGAATCAGCTCATTGTCAAAGGGATCACCCACAGTTGAGACTTGTCTGCTTCAATCGCAGGTATTGGTCAGGGATGGGATGGAAAGAGTGGAAGGAATTGAAGTTTGTAACCAGAACAGTAGAGAGTGACCTCTATGCTCTTAATATGTAAATAACAAAGGCAATGATACAGTAAATTGTAGTTCGCAGCTGGAACTGATGAGGTCAACATAGAGACCCGTGAGTAACACTGCCAGAGCAGAGAGGGAGACAGTAATTGAACACATTCATTGATGTAGTTATTAGTAGTCTGTAGAGTGAATATATGGATTGAAAGTTTTAACAGGAAAATAACAGTGACAAGAAGTGTAGACTATATGAAAGAACAGTAATACAGTCATAACCGGTTTATAGAAAAAAAATCTGGTCAGTGACACTTACCAGGAACACCAACGATTGCCAGGAAAGGATAATAAAAATCTGGAATAATGAGAAGAGCGGAATAGATCCGCAATGATAATGACCAGCAATAAAATGCAGAAAGATACCATACATAATAAACTCCTGTCAATGGATGGAACATGCCAGTCTAATGTTCTCAGATTCTGATCTCTCCTTCCCCTCTCTCCAAACCTGCTGATCCCTGTCAGTGCTGTGATGCTCTGATCATGTTATGGGATAACACATTGAACGGCGCACATTTATCATTTAAATATGGAAACCTTCCACTGGAATAATTAGAATCCCTCGAGTTTAGCATTAATCACAGTCACTGAACAAACTCTGGGAAACCGGTTGTCAAAGGCTACGACAACGGATGAATGGGCACCGCACAACAATCAAACTACAGGAGGGTTCCCTCCCAGTTGGGGAACACTTCAGTGGTCCAGGACCTTCAACCTCGGACTTTCTGGTGACCATCCTCCAGGGCGGACTTCAGGACAGGCAGCAGCGAAAGGTGCCCGAGCAGAGGCTGATAGCTAATTTTGATGCACATAGGGAGGGCCTCAACCGGGACCTTGGGTTCATGTCACATTAGAGGTGACCACCATTGCACTATACACACACAGGCACTCCTGTACACACACATACATACGGACACACATGTACACAGACACGCACACAGACACTCACATGCACCCTTATAGACACACACACACTCCCACACTCAGTCATCCTCTCAGAGACTTAGACCATTCTACACTCATGCACACAAATATACACTCTCTCTCACAGACACTTTCAATCCCCAACCCCAGACATGCACACACACTCCCACACTCACACATGTACCCCCTCACAGACTCGAGACACTCCACATCAATATACATACATGTACAATCTCTCTCACACTCACAAACCCGCCAATCCAGACAGCCACACATACAAACCGACAAAGACCCACATGCACACATATATTTTGTGGGATGAATTTGTTCTTGCAGAGTTGTACTTGAAATTTGTTCAAAAATTTTGTGAATTCATGTAAAACCCTGAGCTCAAAACCTGCATGGAGTCATGTAAAACTCTGTTATCTCACTTTTCAGATTAGAATCAATCTACACATCATGGCAAAGACAGAGAACACAGGGGGCTAAGACCTTCAACATATTGTCTAGCTAACACTCACTGTTACAGCTAACCTGAGAATGCAACATTTTATTTTTACAAAAGGTTTCGTGATTTACACAAATGAAAGAAGTGAAACTATCATAGTATTCAAACAGATGAAAAACTCAACAGACAATCAAGGTATTTTTCAATGAATTATTTCAGTTACATCACACTGTAAATTTTTGCTATAAATTCTGTTTCTTAGTAGTGTGTCGTCCACTATTACCTGATGAAGGAGCGGCGCTCTGCAAGCTAGTGTGCTTCCAATTAAACCTGTTGGACTATAACCTGGTGTTGTGTGATTTTAACTTTGTACATCACAGTCCAAATCATGACTGAGCAAACAGGTTCAATTAACCAGTTCCACACATCACTTTTCATATAACTACAAAAGAGAATATTTACTGGGTTTGGATGGAATGGATGAGGGTGGCTGAGGGATGGATCATAAATCTTCAAATTTTTTTTTAAACTTGGATATGAGAGAATTAACAGAACACTGCAGGGGTCTATATATGTTTTTGAAAGAGGCTGTTATAAAATAACAGATCGGCTGCATAATGAAAAGTCGGGTGGGCAAGTTTCTAGATTCCTTATTGACCAGTGTGAGGCTCCTCCTGGTTTTGAGTGCCCTGCTAGCAAATCCTTTCACAACCTTGAGACAGAACATTGAGACTGCTGCTCAGCAACAGACCGAAGCAATTCTGTCCCTATGGACCTCTTACAGAGGGATAATAGAAGGTCATTCAGCCCATATTAGCCTGTTGCTACTTGAAAAGGTGGTAATCTAGAATATTGGCGCATTTTGCCAACAAGGAGAAAGTGAGGACTGCAGATGCTGGAGATCAGAGCTGAAAAGTGTGTTGCTGGAAAAGCATAAAACTTCGATTTTCCTGCACCTTGGATGCTGCCTGATCTGTTGCGCTTTTCCAGCAACACATTTTTCAGCACATTTTGCCAACAGAATCATTCAAAACGAAGAGATATGTCGCTGCAGCTGTATGAGGTGTTACTGAGAGGGCACCTGGAGTACATTGTGTTGGTTGTGTTTCTGTAACTGAGAAGGGATGAACCTCCATCAGATACAGTTTAAAGGCTGCTCGTAATCCAAGTGTTGCTGTCTCATTTAATGTCTCGGGTCTGTTACACAAGGACAGGAGAGGAGGCCATTCAGCCTTTCTAGTCTATTACAGAGGGCCATGAGGAGCCCATTCAGCCTCTCGAGCCTGTTACAGAAGGGCAGGAAGTGTTTTGTTAACTTTCTGTTCCGCATAAATATTAGTTTTAAATTAGTTGTGGAATAGGAAAGACCTGATGTAAACATTAAAGTTCTAATTTTGAATAAGGCCAATTTTGAAAGTGTTAGGTGAGCCCTGTGAAAGGTTGATTGGAATACCCTATTCACAGGTAAAGGGATGGTTGGAAAATGCAAGGCCATCAAAACTTGGTTTCAGAGAGTCCAGAGCCAACGTGTTCCTATTAGTGAGATTGGCAAGGCTGGTGCGTGCAGGGAGTGCTGGATGGCTAGATATATTGATGCTCTGGTCAAGGTAAAGAAGGAGGCATATGTCAGGTAAACAGAGCTGAGATTATGTGAATCCCGAGAGGAGTATAAGGGCAGTAAGTGCATAGTCAATGGGGAAATCGGGCCAGAAAAATGTGGACATGAGATGGCTTTAGAAATAGGGTTAACGAGGCATTGAAGAAATTCTACAAATCCTTTAATGGTAAAAGATTAACTAGGGAGAGAACAGGGCCCCTTAAAGATCAGTAAGACCAGCTATGTGTGGAACCACAGGAGATTTGAGAAATAAGAAATAAAAATTTCTCCTCAGTATTTAATGAGGAGGAGATTACAAGAGCGAGAGAATGAATAAATATATAGTGATACATTGAAAAGTGTCTATATTACAAGGAGGTGTTTGACATTTTAAAACACATCGAGGTGAACAAATCCCTGGGACCGGCTCAGTTGTATCCCAAATGTATGTGGGAAGCTAGGAAAGAAATTGGTCAGCATTTTGCTGATATATTTGTATCACTGATTTCCACAGGTGGTGTGTCAGAAGACTGGAGGGCTGCTAACATATTGTCATTATTTAAGAAAGTAAGGGGAAAAAAACAGCTAACCATAGATCGCTGAGCTTGACGTCAATGGTGACTAAAGTGTTGGAGAGGATTTTGTGGGAAAGGATGTGTATGCATTTGAAAAGACAAGGGCTGAAGAGGACTTTGTACATTGGAGATCACGTCTCACTGACTCGGTGTAATCTTTTGAGGAAGTGATGAAGATGATTGATGAAGGCAGGAGAATGGATGTTGACTTTATGGAATTCAGTAAGAAAACCAAAATGGTCTCCATGGTAGACGGGTTAGCAAGGTTAGACTGACTGGGATCCAGGGAGAACTCGCCATTTAGATCAAAAATTTTCTTGAATATTGGAGACAGGGCGTGACAGTGACATTTGTTCATTAAACTTGCAGACATGTGACCAGTGGCGTGCTGCAAAGATCAATAATGGGTCCACTGCCTTTTGTCACTTATAAAAATCATTTGCATTTGAGTATATGAAGTATGGTAAGTAAGGTTGTAGACAATTACAAATTTGTTGGTGTAGTCGACAGTGAAGAATGATCTCTAAGACTGTAATGGGACCTTGTTTCGGTGAACCGAGTGGCAGATAGTTTATTTTATTTAAATGTGATGTGTTGCATTTTGGCAAGACAAATCAAGGTAAGGCATGTAGGTAGGTTCCTGTGGAAAGCTGAAATTAAGGAGAACACCATAGAAATGATCGAATCCCTCCAGTTAGGAAACAGGCTTTTCGGCCCATCGAGGCCACACCGAACCTCTAAACAGTATCCCACTGGACAAATCCCTGCCTTATCCCTCTGAGCCAGCATTTCCCATGGGTAATCCACCTCCCCTACACATCCCTGGGTACAGTGTGCAATCCAGCATGGCCAATCTACCCTTACCTGTATATCCTTATACTGTCGGAGTATAACATAACACCCGGAGGAAACACAGGCAGACACGGGGAGAATGTACAAACTCCACACAGCCAGTCATTCAAGGATATAATTAAACCCAGGTCGCTGCCCTGTGAGGCAGCAAAGCTAGACTCGTGGTGCAGGTTCTCTGTTCCTTGAATGTGCTGTCACAGGTAGATGCACAGTGATGAAGGCATTTGGTGATCTTCCCTTTATTGGTATGTGCTTTGAGTCAAAGCATTTGCATGACATGTTAAATCTGTACAGGACATTGGTTTGGCCACTTTTGTAATATTGCCTTTAATTCTTGTCTCCCTGCTGTCAGAAAGGTGTTGTCAAACTTGAAAGGATGCAGAAGAGATGTAAAAGAATGTTGCAGGTTTTGGAGGGTCAGAGTGACAGGGAGAATTTGAATAGGCTGGGGCTATTTTCAAGTGTTGAGGCTGAGGGGTGACCTTAAAGAGGTTTAGAAAATCAGGAGCGGCATAGATAAGGTAAACAGTCAATGTCTTTTCCCAGGATAGACGTGTCCAAAATTAGAAGACAAAGGTTTAAGGTGAGAGGAGAAAGATACTAAAAAGGGACATGAGGGACAACATTTTCACACAGAGACTGCTGTGTGTATGGATTGAACAGACAAAAGAGGTGGTGAAGGCAGGAACAGTTACACCATTTAAAAGGCATTTGGATGGATACATGAATGGGAAGGGTTTAGAGGGAGATGGGCCAAGTGCTGGCAAGGGGGACGAGATTAATTTAGGATATTTGGCGGTATGGATGACCAGACCGAACGATCTTTTTCCGTGTTGTACATCTCTGAGAGTCCATTGACTCTTCAGTGTATAACACGGGAACAGGAGGAGGCTATTCAGCATCTGAATTCTGCCAGTCGGCTTGTTTGCTCAATTACATTCTAGTCAAAAACAGAAATACATCAGTCAGATTTTGATGATGTTCTACAGAAACAGAATGGCCTTTCATCTAGAAAAACTGTACAGAATGTGAAGAGGCCATTCAGTCCCTCACCTCCATTCCACAGGAGCAGCAGGTGAGCACAGAGCTATTGGAGCCTGTTACTCAGGAGCAGGAGGAGGTCATCTACTTTCACAAACTTGGGATCAGGAGGGAGTCATTCAACTGTTCAAGACTGGGACACAGGAACAGGAGCCAGTTATTCAACTGCTCAAAACTGGGGCACAGGGAAATCTGGAGGCAACTGAGGCCCGAGGATCCTGTTACGCAGAAACAGCAGGAGGTGACTCACTCCCCACCAGTATGCGACACTGGGAGAGAAGGGGAGTTTGCTTGGAACAAACAGAAATATATGAATAAATTGCATCAGTGGTCCATTCAATCTTGCCCCACCATTCACTCGGACCACGGCTGACCTGATGGTGATTCCCTCATTCCATTATACAGAGACTCCCCTCTCTGCAGCCTCTGCTCCATTTGTTGGTCATGTTGCAGACCCAGATGCTGTAACAACAGTCACCATGACTCATCCAGAGGGTCGGGTCTAACTGGATGAGTCTGGATTTGAAGAGTCCAATCACAAGAATTAAAACACAAATTAAAGGCATTGCCAGATGTTTAGTTCTCTCACATTCGCAATTCAACTCACATAACCAGCCCATCCATTACATATTCAGGATGGAGCACTGTGTAGATCCGGCTAGTGCCTGCTGAATGTAACCCAGCTATGTGCAGAGTGAAACTCTGTGCAGCCCACACCAATGCTGGATCTATAATCCTGGGCTAAATGTCCAGCATGGGGGGCTGTGCAGTCCGCACCGGTTCATTCATATATAAACCCAGGCTGCTGCACTGTTCGGCAACACTGTGTTAGATTACTGCCCATTCTGGGGAAACATGTAACCAATGCTGAAAGTGACAGGATGTGCAGTTCCCATCCATTTACAGCTCCATATCTCCACTGTGCCTTGACAAGGGATGCTGTGAATGTGAAAATCACTGCGAGGAAGAGATGTAAATGGAAACAATTTAAATACCAATAGTTCTGATTAAGGCGCGTATCACTCTAGTATTTAAAGATGAAATAACTGAGACAATATCCAATGAGATTTTGTAAATGATGCAAACAATAAGAGAGGGTGGTAATGTTATAGTGGTTGCACTATAAGCCTTCAAATAATCAATGGAAATTAGAGGAACAAATATGCAGGAAGACTGGTGAGACTTGCAGGAGCAATGGGGTTGTCATAACAGGTGATTTTAATTATCCTAACATAGACGGGGACTTCCAGAGGGTTAAAAACTTAGATGGAACGTAATTTGTTAAGTGTGTTCAGGAAAGCTTCCACAAGCAGCATGTAGAGGGTCCTCCTGGGGAAGGGACAAACTCGACCTACTGTTAGGAAATTGGGTAGGACAGGTGACGGAGGTAAAGTGGGGGAGGATTTTGGAAAAAGTGACCCGAGCTGTATTAATGTTAAAATAGGTATGGTAGGGACAAAATTGGTCCACGGATTAAAGTTCTAAATTGGGGCAAGGCGAATTTTGTTGGAATTAGACAGGGGATTGCAGGGGTTGATTGGAGTCGTGTATTTCCAGGTAAAAGGATCCCGGGCAAGTGGGAGGGCTTCAAAAGTCAGATAGCTCGAGTTCAAGGTCTGCATATTCCTGAGAGAGTGAAGGGAAAGTGAGGCTGGAAGAGAGAACCCTGGTTGACAGGAGATATCGAAGCTCTGACCATAAAGAAAGAACGTGTAACTCAGGTACAGGCAGCTGGGACCAAGGGAATCTCTGGATTTGCACAGGGGATACAGGAGTTCACTGAAGAAGGAAATCAGCAGGGCTAAAGTGGGGTATGAGCCTTGGCTGAGCAGATTAGGGTGAATCCAAATTCAGTATAGTAAAGAAAAAGAACAACTCGAGAGAGATAGGACGCCTTAAAATCCAAAATGAGCATACATGTGTAAAACCTCAAGAGATGGGTGAGGTCCTCAATTTCCCCTCTGCGTTTATCATGAAGAAAGACATGAAGACTTGCGACCTTTGAGAGGTTAGTTGCGATATCTTGGCACAGTCCATATCACAGTAGAGGTGCTGTTGGACAAATTAGAATGCACAAAGTCAGATAAATCTCTTGGTCCTGACCATATATATCTAAGAGCACTTTATAAGGCGAGAGAAGATAGTTCAGGGGCAAGGTCCCAGCAGACTGGGCAGTAGCAAATATTGTGCCCTTATTCAGAAGTGCTGAAAAGAAAAGCCTGGGAAATATAGACCAGTAAGCTTCACACCTGTTTTTGGTTAACCACTTGAGAAGGTTCTGAGAGATAAGATATGCATGCATTTGGAAAGACAGAGTTTGACTTAGAGCAGTCAGCACAGCTTTGTGCGTGGTAGATCATGCCTGACAAATTTTGATAGACTTTTTGAGGAAGTGACCAGGAAGGTTGACGAGGGCAGGGTGGTGGGCATATTCTATATGGATTTCAGTAAGGCCTTTGATAATGTTCCACAGGGTAGGCCGCTCTGGAAGGTCAGATCGCATGGACTCCAATGTAAACTGGCAAATTGGCGACACAGTTGGCTTGACGTTATGAAGCAAATGCCTTTGGTGGAGGTATGCTTGTCGGACTGGAGGCCTGTGACTAGTGGAGTGCCTCAGCAGTCGGTCCTGGGCCCATTGCTGTTTGTTATCTATGTCAATGATTTGGACCAGAGTGCACAACGCAAGTTTGAAGATGACGCTAAATTAGGAGACATCATTTACAGTGAGGAACGTTATCAGAAATTGCAGCAGTACCTTGATCAGCTGGGGAAGTGGGCTGAGAAATAGCAAATGGAGTTTAATATAGATAAGTGTGACGTCTTGCATTTTGGAAAGTCAAATCCAAGTAGGAGTTTAATGACGAATGATAGTGCCTTAAGACGTGTAGTGGAACAAAAGGTCGTTGGAGATCAGGTGCACGGTTGTCTGAAATTTGAGTCACAGATACACAGGACAGTGAAGAAGGCTGTTGGCACATTGGCCTTCATCAATGCATTGAGTAAAGAAGTTGGGACGTTATGTTGCAGTTGTACAGGATGTTGGTAAAGCTGCAGTTGGAGTATTGTGTTCAGTTTTGTTCACCTTGCTCTGGAAAGGATATTATTGAACGAGAAAAAGTGTAGAAGAAATTTACAAAGATGTTTCCTGGGCTAAAGGCTCGAAGATTTAGGCAGAGATTGACCGGGTTAAAACTTATTTCTTTACAGTGTTGCAAACCGAGGGGGTGCTTATAGAAGTGTAGCTCTTATAAAATCATGAGAGGTGTGCATGTGGCAAATAATTCAAAAATTTTTCCCAAGTTTGGTGAATCGAGTACTAGAGGACATCCATTAATGTTTGGAAAGGATAAAAAATGTAAAATGGAAACTGAGAGGCAACATTTTAACATAGAGTGTAGTACGCATATGGACTGAGCTGTCAGTGGAAATGATTGAAGTGGGTACATTAACAACATTGAAAAGGCATTTGGACAAATACGCAGGTAGGAAAGGATTAGAGGGATACAGAACAAGGCCAGGGGAATGGGATGAGTCTGGATGGACATTTTGTTTGCCATAGACCAGCTGGGCCAAATGGCCAGTCATACTGGCAGTCTCGTGCAATATGACCGTAAATCAGTGTGTTTTGGGGTGGAGACACGGTGGGGGAGTATACACCGAGATAAAATGCCATGGAAGGATATATTCACAGGTTCAGAATGCTGAAATGAATTCATTCCGATAGTATCATGCAATACGGGTCAGTATTTCGAAGAATTATGAGTGAAAGGGATATTGCTGTCAGTTCAGGCGATGGAGAGCTTTGGATAAGCATTTGTTCTGCAGCTTTGTAACTGGGAGTGAGGACAGCAGAGTCTTCGCCTCACTGGGATGAATCTAACAAAAAACTGTCTCAGTGACATTTTCATTGAGTGTGACAGAGGGATTGTCTGCACGAGGCCAAGCTAGTTTCCTGGTGCTATCGAACCAAACTCACCTCATTAACTACCCAACCCACCCCATGGTGTCCCTTTCATTCAATGCCAGCCCGATTCTCCCAACCATCATGACTGGTGGTACTCACAGTCGCCTGGATGCCCCTGGATATTCCGTAATCCCTGACACTGGTTCCATCTTTAAAAGGCCAATGGGCACACGGTTGCGCTTTCTCAGTTTGGAGCTGCCTTGCACATTTTCCCCAAGCATGGCAGCGAAGGGGCAATTACACCACGGTTTGTCGACAGCAGCATGGAGGTCCTGGTGGATGGGCTAGTATGAAGGGGACCATGCTCTTCTCAGAGGGGGCCACACTACCAGACCGACCCAGCATGGTCTGAGCTCACCACCCAGCTCAGTGCAGTTTCTGGGGTCTGACGAACTTACCAGTAAAACAGGACAAACATCAATATCCTTCCCCACTCTGTCAGGATAAGGGTCACCGTGTTCTCTCTGCTCCCTCACACTCACTGTATATCTGTTATAGCACCGACCCCCGAACAAGGCTCATGCTCCACCACTCTCACTACTGCATAGAGCACCTTCCATCTCTTTCTCTCTTGTATTTCTAATGCCTCCCACACAGTTATATAATATTATGGGGAATGCCAATTACGGAATGTTCCAGGTATTGTTCCAACTTATTCCCAGTTTCAGGAAAACGGCAGTGCCCCAGTGTGTAACATGTAAGAGGTTGGAGTAGAGATGCACGTTTCTCAAATCACACGCAATTAAAATCCATCATGAGGCCATTCAGTATTTCAAACATGCTCCAACATTCAATACGTTTGGGGTTGTTCTGATGGTTTTCTCAGCTCCATGTTACAGGAACTTTCAGTCATTCAACCCCCAGGTTCCTGTTACTGAGCAGACGATTCTCAGACACTTCATACCCCGGGTTTCTTCTCGCATGTGTTCAGAAGGCATTTCCCATGGGGACGGACTCTGCTTACAATATATTTCATCTGATTTATAAATTCATACAACAGTCAGCATGCTTTCCACAGACCAATCAAAAACATGCACTTATTTTATGCTTATCGATATCCAATCACAATTAGTCATTCTGGTTATTTCACTGGTCTCACCTTATTGTATTCAGCCAAAGACAGCTTCCAAACACTTGTCTCATTATAAAGTATGATCTCTAGCAGAGAACGTTTTTGTCTGAAATACACCTTTTCACTTGTCATTAAAATTTCTCTTGCCCTTTGTCTGTGACTGATTCTGTGTGTAACAGTTACACAGTCTCCCGCTCAGTTGGCTGGATGGTTGGTTTGTAATGCAGAGGGAGGCCACCAGCGCAGGTTCAATTCCCCACACTGACAGAGGTTACCATGAAGGGGATGCTCTCTCAACCTCACCCCATCACCCGTGTTGGGACCTTCAATGTAAAGCATGAGTGATCTCTCTAAAAAAGAGTTATTTGGGACTCTAATCTATCAATGTTTGCATTTGAATTTTTTAACATTTATTTTATTGAAAAAGATATTTTATTATTTATATTAAACCAATAACAAAACAACTCAAATAACTGAACAAAATTACACCCATGTGCATGTATATACAAAATAAGTTAAAGTCTCTAAACGGACAGAAGAAAAACAAAAATATACAATAAATAATCAATAAATAATATGGCTCAGCATAACAAAGTGATAGCTCTCGTTCTTCGAGAGCATGAACTGATACACATTCATACAGTCACAATTCTTAATATGTGGTTCATTAGACAATATCGTCATGGCTATACAAAAGCCCTGTTTAAAGTCTCAGATCAGCCTGTATCGCGGTAATCCAAAAAGGGTTGCCATATCTTATATAAATCTCTGCTTTTCGGTGCACTATATTTGTGAGAATGTCCAAAGGGATATTCCCCATGACGAGCTTATGATGACACAACAGACCCGGAGGTTTTTCAGACATCCAACAAAACAGAATATTTTTACTAGCACAGGAAGTATGTGACAGATACTAAAGGAGTATTGTGCATCAGTATTTACTGTGGAAAAGGATATGGAAGATACAAAATGTAGAGAAATAGATGGTGACACCTTGCAAAATGTCGATATTACAGAGGAGGAAGTGCTGGTTGTCTTGAAACGGGTAAAGGTGGATAAATCCCCAGGACCTGATCAGGTGTACCCTAGAACTCTGTGGGAAGCTAGAGAACTGATTGCTGGGCCTCTTGCTGAGATATTTATAGTATGGATAGTCACAAGTGTGGTGCTGGAAGACTGGAGGTTGACTAACGTAGTGCCATTGTATGAGAAGGGTGTTAAGGACAAGCCAGGGAACTATAGACCAGTGAGCCTGACGTTGGTGGTGGGCAGGTTGTTGGAGGGAATCCTGAGGGACAGGATGTGCATGTATTTGGAAAGGCAAGGACTGATTAAGGATAGTC
Organism: Chiloscyllium punctatum; assembly: GCF_047496795.1. Taxonomy (NCBI): domain Eukaryota; kingdom Metazoa; phylum Chordata; class Chondrichthyes; order Orectolobiformes; family Hemiscylliidae; genus Chiloscyllium; species Chiloscyllium punctatum. The sequence continues at coordinate 42,504,198 of NC_092790.1, read as the reverse complement.
AACATGGCTTTGTGCGTGAGAAATCATGTCTCACAAACTTGATTGAGTTTTTTAAGCAAGTAACAAAGAGGATTGAAGAGGGTAGAGGGGTAGATGTGATCTATACGGATTTCAGCAAGGGTTTTGATGAGGTTCCCCATGGGAGACTGAATGGCATGGTTAGATCTCATGGAATACAGGGAGAACTAGCCATTTGGATACAGAACTGGCTCAAAGGTAGAAGAAGAGGGTGGTGGGGGAGGGTTGTTTTTCAGACTGGAGGCCTGTGACAAGTGCAGCGCCACAAGGATCCGTGTTGGATTCAGTACTTTTTGTCATTGACATAAATGATTCAGATGCGAGCATAAGAGGTACAATTAGTAAGTTTGCAGATGACTCCAAAATTGGAGGTGTGGTGGAGAGCGAAGAGGGTCACCTCAGATTGACCAAATGGCCAATGGGCTGAGAAGTGGCAGATGGGGTTTAATTCAGATAAATGTGAGGTGCTGCATTTTGGGAAAGAATATCTTAGCAGGACTTATACACTTAGTGGTAAGGTCGCAGGGAGTGTTGCTGAACAAAGAGACCTTGGAGTGCAGGTTCATAGCTCCTTGAAAGTGGAATCACAGGTAGACAGAATAGTGAAGAAGGCGTTTCCTTTATTGGTCAGAGTATTGAGTACAGGAGTTGTAAGATCATGTTGCGGCTGTACAGGACACTGGTTCGGCCAGTGTTGAAATTTTGCGTGCAATTCTGGTCTCCTTCCTATCGGAAATATGTTGTGAAACTTGAAAGGGTTCCGAAAAGATTTCAAGGATGTTTCCAGCTTTGGAGGATTTGAGCTAGAGAGAGAGGCTGAACAGGCTGGGGCTGTTTTCCCTGGAGCGTCGGAGGCTGAGGGGTGACATTATCGAGGTTTACAAAATTATGAGGGGCATGGATAGGGGAAATAGGTAAAGTCTTTTCCCTGGGGTCAGGGAGTCAGAATGAGAGGTTATAAGTTTAGGATGAAAGGGGAAATATATAATAGAGAACTACGGGCAACTATTTCACACAGAGAGTGGTACGTGTATGGAATGAACTACTAGGTGATGTCAGGGAGGCTGATACAAGTGCAACATTTAAGAGGCATTTGGATGGGGAAATGAATAAGAAGGGTTTGGAGTGTTATGAGCCAGGGATTGGATTGGTTTGGGATATGTGGTCGGCATGGATGGGTTGGACTGAAGGGACTGTTTCCATGCTGTATATCTCCATGACTTGATGATTCTATGACTTATATTATTATCTATTTTTTGGTGCACCATACTGGTGAGAAAGTTCAAAGGGATATTATTCATGATAAGGTTACAAAGTCTCAACAGACCCGTGGAGTTTTCAGACATACAACACAACATAATATCTTTCCTAGCATACAAAGTAAGGATATATTTTTTTCCCATGTGCACCTGTGTAAGATACTCTGGGCAGGTCCAGGAAAAGACAAACCAGGTATATCTCCAATTCGGTCCCCATGACCCACTCTACCACACCTAACACAGTTCTCCAATATATACAAAACCTGCAGCAGGACCTCATGCAATGAGTAAGAGTGCCTGTAGTCATTCTGCATTTAGGACACGCTGAAGATAATCCCACTTTGAATTTTGAGAGAAAATCTGTGGTCAGATAGAACCTATGAAGATTTTTCAACTGCATGGAATGGGTTCTATTACAGATCAAACTCCTTTGAGCATTTTCACAAATATCCTCCCATGTCTCCGAAGAGATCTAAAATCCCAACTCTCTCGCACAGAAGTCACAAAGCTGCACAGCATTGTCTGCGGGGATACTCTCCAACAAATGGTAATGGGTCCTGACAGAGAGTGTATTCTTTACAATAATCCCCTGCTTCTCTGTATCGGATCTATATGTGGTTTTTAAAATTGTGTTTTTTAATCAAAGCTATAAGCTGGAAAAAAAAGTCTCTACTAGGTAGTTCATACTTACGTGTTATTTGATCAAACGGTATCATTGTTTCTCCTTCAAGTAACACGTGGTGGCTCAGTGGTTTGCACTGCTGACTCAGCGCACCAGGGGCACGGGTTTAGTTCCAGCCTTGGGTGACTTGCGATGTGGTGTTAGTATATTCTCAACTGTGCCTGCGTAGGTTTCCTCCCACAGTAACAAACATGTGCAGGTTAGATGACTTGGCCATTGCTCAATCGCTCATAGTGTTCCAGGATCTGTAAGTTGTGGCATTAATCAGGGTAAATATAGGATGGTAGGGGAATGGGTGTGGGTGGGTTACTCTTCAGAGGATCGAAGTGGACTTGCTGGGCCCAAGGACCTGTTTCCATACTGTAGGGATACTAATAATTCTAAATCACCCAAGCAAGGTATCCCCTTCGCTGCCCACAGTTTAAACCTGGAATCCATTATCCCCAGTATACCAATTAAAGAGGTAAGAAACATGGTTTTGGCTGTATTGCCTCGATCTGACGCTTTGTCCTTGAAATTTTAACAGTATTGATAATCATTATTTTGTGACAATATTCCAAAATGTTGTCATAACAACACACTAATAAGGGTTCACTTTGTCTGAGAGGGCTCAATGTCTAGCCATATCGATTCTGAGACCTCAGCGGCCCAGGCACTAACATACGATGAAAAAAAAACTTAATTGATTGTTTTTAATCGGGGAGATCTAACCGACACATCCCGGGTACTGCGGGCAATTCAGCAAGGCCAATCCACTCTAAGCTGCATATCTATGGACGATAGGAGGAAACGAGAACACTGGGAGGAAATCCACACAGACATGGGGAGAATGTTCAAAATCCACATAGAGGGTTGCTCGAGGTTCGAACTGAACGCAGCTACTTGGTGACGGGAGGTATCAGTGATAACCACAGATCCACCATGCGCATCTGTTAGTGCTGTTAGTTACTTGTGGCTAACTAAAGAAACCTTGCCTGACCTGTCACTGAACCTGACTCAGTCTGAGAACTTTATCATCGGCCATATCACCAATCTGGTTACATTTAAAATTTGGTGTCAGCAGTGGAGGAATTGGACGAGAAAAGGAAACAGTGACACCCTCCAACATCTGTCAGAGCAGGAATTAGGATAAATCCACAAAGTGGGATTTTAGTCAAGTGGGAATTCTCTTTCCCAGAAGTTTGGCGTGGCTGGACCTTTATATTACATCGAAGCTGGCTTTGTCTGATTTTCCATGGACAGGTGAATCAGGGATAATGGTGCATGGAAAGAAACGTGCAGCTGGGATCACAATGTGATGAGCCATGACCTTATTTACTGATGGAGGAGTGTGAAAGGGCCGAATGGCCCACTTGTGTCCCTCAGCCCTATGTTCTGATGTTCCATTCAGCCCTCGAACATGCTAAACAGGGAGAGATCGAGGCCAATCCGATGGTTAGGTGTAGTTTTGGACATGTACTTGGAAAATCCAGGCTGGATCAGGAAGTGACCACCACCCCACCCCCCAGTCCCTGTTTACAGGCTTCCCCTCTCTGTAACTTCTGCTCCAGATGTGGGTCATGTTGCAGACCCAGATACGCTGGGAATACAGCCACATATCCCACCCAGGGTTAAAACAACAAATCCTCTGCTCTCCCTGAATGCAACATTGTACAACACGATTTCCAGCAAAATAATCCGTTACTTTCCAAAAGCATAACATGTGAAATTAATAAATAGGAACAAGAGTAGGTCAATCAGTCCCTCAAGCTAACCCTGTCATTTAATAAGAACATGGCTAATCTACTCCAGGGCTCAACTCCACTCTCTTGCCGACTCCTTGTATCCCTCCACACCTCTCTGAGAAAGGGAATTCCAGACATTCACTACCTTCGGAGAGAAGACATTACTCTGAATCTCAGATTGAAATTGATGTTCCTTATTCAGTATCTATATCATCGAGTTCAACACTTTGCTCAAGAATGGAAAAAACTTCTCAACCTCTACCTTCTCCAACCCCTTCAGTGTCTTGTAGTTTTCAGCAGGATTACTCCTCATTCATTTAAAACCCAATGAATTAACGCCTCACCATCCTAGAGATTCTCAATAACACAACCCTTTCATCCCAGGAAACCACCTAATGTACCAACCGAGTTACTTGCTGCATCATCATGCTGACTTTATGTTTCATACCCAGGAAGACTCCAATGCCTTTCCTGTTCCTTTTCTGGAAGTCCTCTCCATTAAGTAACAGCCTGCCTTTTGATTCTCAGTGTCATTCTCAAACTCGGATGTGTATTGCACTCAGCTCCCTCCTTCAGGCTGTCAGCATAGATTGTAAATAACTGATGCCATCAGACTGATATTTGTGGTACTCCAGCAGATAAACCTTAACCATGAAGATCCATTAATCCTGACTCTCCGATTTCTGTGTTAAACAATCATCATCCCACGTTAATACAGTATCCGACGTCCTGGAGCTCCTGTTTTGTGTATGAACTTTTGTTTTGTAATACCTTGTGGAAAATCTCTGGAAAGCCTGGTGTCCACCAGATCTCCTTTATCAAGTCCGCTTGTTACATTTACAGGCATCTCCAGAAATACTTTGCATGATTTTACAGGGCAAAGTATCATTTCCCTTTCAGAAAACCACCCTGACTCTGCGTGAAGCTTTTCTAAATGTCCATGCTTGCCAGGTTTTCCAAACTATACTAGTCCTATCTGTTTTCATTAGGTCCATGTTCCTCTAAATGTTTCCCATTCATATGTTTGTCCAAATGAGTTTTAAATGTTGTCGATGTCCTTGCATCTCCCACTCTTCCTCTGGAAGCTCATTCCATACCCACACCGCCCTCTGTGTATAAAAGCTGCTCCTTAGTCCCTTTTAAATCTACCCTCTTTCACCTTAAACCTATTCCCTCTATGTTTGGATTCCCCTACCCTTTGGAAAAGACTTTGGCTATTCACCCTATCCATACCTCTCATGATTTTATATGTTTCCATAATGTCACTCCTCAACATCCTACACTCCATCTGATGCTAACTTCAAGAACAAGCGTTTAAAGATAAGCACTGCAAAATTGAAACACTATTCAAAACGACAGGTAACCAACACTCAGCCCAAATGTCATGCTGTGATTTGTTTTTCTCCATGTTACAATACTAAGGCAGCATGAAACGCTTACTAGTGCCAATAAGAAGGCAAGCACCTGAATTCCTTTGTCTAAAGGGGGTGGTGATCACGACAGTGAAAACGGTTCTGTGGCCAGATTTATATAATACCACATGGTCAACATTCTCCCTCCTGGCCTCCGTATGACTTTGTGTTGTTGTGTCTTCTTTATCTGGCATTCAATAGAGAGAACCCCTTTCCTCCATTAACACCTTAAATTCGACCCGTTATACAGAATCTTTCCATTCACCACTGCTAAAAGCCCGTTTTTCTTTTGCCACACACTCTTTTCCCTGCCACCCATCCTCCACTTCCGGCAAGGGATTAAAAGACCATTTTGCAATTTGAGAATTGTCACACTGGACTGGAAACGCTAACACTGTTTCTCTTTCTCTACAGATAGTGACAGACCTGCAGAGTTTCTCCAGAAATGATAGGCGCAGAACAATTTTTCAATTAAATAAATAAAAAATAAAATACTGGAAATAAAAATAAAAAATAAAAATAAAAATAGAAGGTTCACTGGACCTGAAAGTTTAACTCTGCATTCACTCCAGAAAATTCTGCAACATCTTTAGCAATTTCTTCTCCAATTTCTGTTTATGAACAATTTCCAAAGACATATTGTCAAAGATGCCCAAACATCCTGTCCAACATGGAGTGTTGTACACTGGGAACTGAACGGGAACACATGGTGACAAGTTCCTTGACTCTGAAACTGCATAAGGCTGGCATCACTGACACTGCAGAGTTCTGAATCATGGTCAGGGAGAAAAACAGAAGGAAACACATTCACTTCAAATACAGAAGATGGCATTACTGAAAGGAAAAGATTCAGATTAGTACCTTAAATGGATATTGTTTATGCAACAAATTGGAGGCGTGACACCAAGGAAAGACTTCCAGCAGAATGAGAAAAATGAAAATGGAAGTATTTCCACATCAGAAACCAGAGTAGGTCACTGAATACAGGGCTGATGGGTGAATGGGTCTCGGTGTGAACTGGGGGGCAGTCAGTAACATTGAATTGTAGATATTGCAGCTAAAACTTGGTTATCATCTGATGCTGTAGATTTCAATGACAATCTGTAACTTTTCCCCCAGGATAGTCCATCCATCTACCATTACCATCAAGCCGATCCATGGGTCAGTGACGAATGTAGGTGAACATGATCGGGTCGGAATCACGTGCACCTAAACCTGATGACAATCCATTAAAACTACTGCACTTGACTGGTTACACTACAAACATCAGGACTAACATCTGATACAGAGAGAGAGATGATCCCAAGACCTACAAATCAGATCTAAGCTCTGTCGTCCTGTCAAATCCATGGATAAAAGTCGATGAACCATTAAACAACTTACTGGAGGAGAGGACTCCACAAATATCCCCATCCCAAATAATGGAACAGCCCGGTACATCCATGTAGACGATACAGTATCTGCACCATCCTCAGCCAGAAGTGTTGAGTCGATTACCCACCTCACCCTCAATATGATACCCTCAGAATCACAGATGCCCGTCTTCAACCAATTCAATTCACTGCACGTGACATGAAGCAACAGCTGGACACTGTAGGTACGACAAAGGCATTTGGCCCTGACACCATTCCTGCAATAGGACTGAGGGCTTTTGCTACACAACCAACCGTGTCCCTGAGGAAGCTGTTTCATTCCAGCTCCAACTCTGACAACTCCCTGGCAATGTGGGTAATTACTCAACTATGTCCCATCCCCTAAGAAGGGAATAATTACAATTAGACCAATTGCCACGTCCTCAGTCCCATCACGATGGCCAAATTGGTTGGGGTTATTTTTGATAGAGCTGTCAAACAGTACAGAAATAATCGGTTCAGTGTGGTTTCCGATAGACCCCCATGTGGAGATGGTGTTGTTGTGGAATTGTCATTGGATTGCTAATCCAGATCAGGATAATTCTCTGGAAACTGGTGCAAGTTAAAAACAATTAATAAAATATCGTGATCTATTATCTGGTGTCAGTCATATTGATCTTGTGTTCAATGTCGATTGTAGATGTCGATCTCATTCCCCAGTGTACTTTCAGGAAGTGAATCCCCCGTGCTTTCCTGTCTGGCCCTAAAGTGACTCCAGACACACAGACATGTGATACACTCTTCAATGGTCTCTGAAACGGCCAAGCAAGGCACTCAATTGTATCAAACAGCTCCGAGATCTTAAAGGATAAACCCGGAGAGAACAGCCGGCACCAGACTCGTTATCAGAAAAGGGAATGGGAAACACAATCCTGTTGACCCTGCAGAGACCTCCTTCCTAACAGCTGAGAGCTTGTGACAACATTTACAGAGCTTTCCCACACACTGCACAGAAGCATCGGGAAAGGAATATGTCATACAACTCATTGAGCTTTCCCTATTCTAGTTAATGGCCGAACATCTCCTCAACGCAGTTTTCCCCATACAATATACATATCTCTTAATATGTTTAACCATTGTGAAACATAAAATGAGAACTGCTGTAGTCCATTCAGCCCATCAGTTTTGCGCCTCCATTCTATGTACAGGCAGTTCACCAATAACACGTGTTGATTAAATACAGTTCGGCTGCAATGCAATTCATGAACCTTTTTCTATAAAGTGAACTGGCATTCACTGTGACGCGATTCCTTGTCGGGCACCAGCTGACCAGCAAATCCTGCCTCAGGAACCCTCTGTCTACAAAAGGTACAATCAATGTGTTCAGCAAAAACAGGAATGCAATCCGCTCTGCAGGCCTTGAAACTGAGCCTGAAACTGGGAATTGTAGTCTATGTTTCGAAAGAAATCTATTTCAAACTGTGGGGAGAATGTTGGAGAGAACTGCAATTCCCCATCGGCATCACATGGTCAGTCAGCCCCCGCGCGCTTTCTGGTGAAGATTGTCGTGAAAGATATCGTGCACCAGTGAGTGACTGTCGTGTGAAAGCGTTGCATTTACAGCGCTGTTCCATGACAACATGTAATTTAAAGATTTATTTAGACTGTCCTATTGCTTGTTAGATCAAATTTAATGTTTGGTTTTTACTGATATTTTTGGGGGTTCGCCAATTACCCTCTTTTTTCCATAGACGCCATTATTAATATTGCACGATTTTGTACACCACAGTGTTGCACAGGAACACAGTTATTGCGTTACTTGAGAACAACCTGGAATGATAGCTGATTTTCTATCTTCACACCATACTCCTGCTCTCTCCCAGTCCCTTTAGTTTCCACAAATCCTTATTTATATTCAGGCCCTTGACTTCCACAGCCTGATCTGGGAGAGAGTTCCCCTGGTTCGCCAGTCTCTGAGTGCAGACATTTATTCTCATCTCAATGCAAAGTGGCCTGTCTGTACCTAATATTGTCGCCCCTTGGTTTAGACGTCCCAGCCACGGGAATTACCATCCCTGTTTCTAATCTGTCTCGCCCTGTCAGAGTGTTATATATTTCACTGAGATTTCCATTCATTTTCCTAAACCCCATTGAATACAGGTCCAGTTACCCCAAACCCTGCTCCCACAACAAGTCTGCCATCCCAGAGATCAGTCTGGTCATCCTTTACTGCTCTCCCTCAATGTCAGGTTTGTCGTCTGTTAGGAAAAGAGACCAAAACTGCACACAATACTGCACAATGTTCGAGATGGGGTCTCACCAAGGCCCTGTACAGCTGCAGTGAGATACATTTACTCCTGTACTCAAATCCCCCTGAAATGAAGGTGAATACAGCATTTATCTTCCTTCCTGCTTTCTGCTCCTGCAATATTGCTTTAAGTGATTGGTGTACAGAGAGATCCAGATTCATTTCAAAGTTACAGTTCCCCACGTGCTGGGCCTACATACAATGGTCAGCGTGCCAATGCCATTCCCAGTATTGACTTCTGGCTTCAGAACTCACTGTCACACATGGACTCGGAGGGCTACGCAGAAATAAACAAAAATGCAGCTTAAGTTCATTTATAGTGCAACATTTTTCAACCACTCCTTTTTCAAATGAGAGGCTGCCAGTCCATTGTTCCCATCAATGTACACAACATCTCAATCTCCCCCATTACTCTCCATCTGCCACGTATTTGCCCAGTCACTCCACTTGTCTCAGTCACCTTGGAGCTTTTTTATATCCTCCTCATCCACTCACAGCCTGACATTGTTTCGTGCTGTCAGCAGACTTGGGAATTTTGCATTTGCACCCATCATCCAAAGATATGATGTGTATTGGGAATAGCTGGAGCCCAAGACACGATCCGTACAATATCCGCTAAGCCTTCCATTTAAAAATAAAATATGGTTTTATTCCTACTCACTGTTTCCTGCCAGCTCTCCCATTCTAAATCTATGACCATATATTCGCCCGAGTCCCAGAGGATTCGAATTTGTGCAATAGGCTTGTGGCTTTATCAAAAATCTTTCTGTTAATCCACTCGTATTGCATTGATACCTCCTACATAAATTTCCAAAAAGCCACTTTCTCAAATATGATTCCCATTTCATAAATCTCTGATGACATTGTCAATGCCCATTAATTTCAGTCCAATACTTTCTCTAAACTGTTTAGTTGCTATTTACATTCTATTCCCCTTTTCTCATAAGACTGAAATTCCCTAGTATTGCTCGGAAGTTTTCTTTTTGGTTTTGTTTTCTTCTGTGAAGGCATAATTAAAGTATTTGCTCCATAGTTCTGCTATTTCCCGGTTCTCAATTATCTGGTATCAGACTGTCAGAAATCTGCAACTTTTTTCTCTTAATTTTACCATTGACATATTTCCAGAAAATATTACAAGTTCTCTCTTATCAACTTTGTGAAGATAATCTTCAGAAACCCATCAATTCCTACCTTAAGCTACTGAATGATTGACCTTCCACAGCCATACAATCACCTAAGCACAGTTTCTGTACTACCAGAAATACAGCACAGTCTACATTCGGCCCACTTTCCGACACAAGACCTTAGCCGTCAATCTTAAAGCATTTGAAGTGCACAACAGTGTCGTTTCTAATGGCTTGAGGTTAGCATGACAACTGCTCAAGAAGTGCATTCCAGACCCCAACACGCTCTGGTTGAAAAACAATTCTCAAATCTTCACTAAACCGTAAATCCTTCACATTTAAACTGTGTCATTTTGAGTAACAGCAACGGCAACTGTCTATCCACCCTGTCCATGTACCTTGTAATCCTATCCTTCTGAATCACAGACCTCGCAGCCTTCTCTCCTCCAAACTAAACAACCTGAGGTTATCCAGCCTCTCTCCATAGCTGATATGCTCCATCCAAGGGAACATCTCTGCACCCCCTCCATGACAATCACATCCTTCCTCTAATGTTGTTCCCAGACCTACACACAGTATTCCATCTTGCCCTCACCAAAGTTCCGCATAGTTCTTATAATCTAGGCCTCGATGAATAAAGGCTATGTTTACATTCCCCCAGCCTTTCCCAGATTGTGTATTAACCTGTGCAGGCACATTCAGCGATGTCTGGAGAAGCACCCCTGAGCTTTCTAGTGTGCTGCCATTCATTGAGTACTCCCCTGTCTGGGTCTTTCTTCCAAAGTGCATCACCTCATAGTAATCAGGGTTACATTCCATCTGCCATTGATCAACCCATCTGACCATTCCATCAGTATCTACCTGTAACATAAGGCCTTCCTCCTCACTGCCAACCACCCGGCCAATCTTTGTATCAAATCCAAACTTATTTATTACACACCCCACCCCTCGTCCATATTCACAGCTGCATCATTTATGAATACCACAAATAATAAGGTTAAAAATCTCTCAACATCAGTTACATCACGTGGTTGTGCACTTGATGAAGAAGCAGCGTTTCGAGAGCTCGTGCTGCCAAATAAACCTGTTAGACTATGGCCTGGTGTTATGCTATTTTTACATTTGTTCAACGCAGCCCAACAGTAGCACCTCCGAATCACAAATAATAAGGGACGCAGCACTGATGCCCATTGGTACAACATTGGACACTAGCCTCCAGTCACACAAACAGCCTTCTACTACTCCCCTCATTCTCCTACTACTAAAGTTGATTTAGATGCAACTTGGCAAGTTACTAATGAGTCCCACGTGTTCACTGGTTTTCTGTTCCACTTGACACACTTGTAGATTATCTGGGGATTCACTGTAATCTTGTCCATAAGGCCATAAGACATAGGAGCGGAAGTAAGGCCATTCGGCCCATCGAGTCCACTCCGCCATTCAATCATGGCTGATGGGCATTTCAACTCCACTTACCCGCATTCTCCCCGTAGCCCTTAATTCCTTGTGACATCAAGAATTTATCAATCTCTGCCTTGAAGACATTTAGCATCCCGGCCTCCACTGCACTCTGTGGCAATGAATTCCACAGGCCCACCACTCTCTGGCTGAAGAAATGTCTCCGCATTTCTGTTCTGAATTTACCCCCTTTAATTCTAAGGCTGTGTCCACGGGTCCTCGTCTCCTCGTCTAACAGAAACAATTTCACAGCGTCCACCCTTTCCAATCCATGTATTATCTAGTAACTTTCTATTAGATCTCCCATTAATCTTCTAGACTCCAATGAATACAATCCCAGCATCCTCAGTCGTTCCTCATATGTTAGACCTACCATTCCTGGGATCATCCGTGTGAATCTCCGCTGGACACGCTCCAGTGCCAGTATGTCCTTCCTGAGGTGTGGGGCCCAAAACTGGACACATTACTCCAAATAAGGCCTAACCAGAGCTTTATAAAGTCTCAGTAGTACAACGGTGCTTTTATATTCCAACCCTCTTGAGATAATTGAAAACATTGCATTCGCTTTCTTAATCACGGACTCAAACTGCATGTTTACCTTTGGAGAATCCGCAACTAGCACTCCCAGATCCCTTTGTACTTTGGCTTTATGAATTTTCTCACCGTTTAGAAAGTAGTCCATGCTTGTATTCTTTTTTCTTTATTTCTTTTGTCCTGCCTTGCCCCTGTGTTAGTCAGTCCTCTCCACATGCAGACTTTCCTCCTTATTGCAGTCTTCAATGGTTTGTCCCTTATCCTGTCATTATTTGCCTTGAATGTGGATTAGACAGCCTGATAAATTTTCTGTTAATTTCCAACTTGCCGTATGTTTTGTGAGTTTTCTAAGTTCACAGTGACCCACCGCTGATTCATTGAAACTCTAGAGAACATAGGCCGAGCTTCCTCATCACGCAATCTCGCCATCTGAGGGATTTATTTGGATAATGTCCATTACACTTCCTCTGTGGTCAGTATATTCTTTCTTTGATTTAGTCACCAAAACTGTTCTCAATAATCTAGGTACAATCTCACCAACACTCTGTGAAACTGCTTCAAAGTGTCTTTACATCTATATTCTGACTCCCTTAAAGGAAGGCAAACCAAACTTTAAGTCTCCACTTACATATATTCCTCCAAATACCCTTCACATCATTGTAGTTTCGAACTCACTGTGTGAGTTCTCATAGAAAGGCTTCTGATAACCTAAAATATGCCAATTCTACTGGATCCTCATTATCTATGCTGTAAGAATCAACTTCAAACAATTCCAAAGTTTGTCAAGTATGATTTCCTTTTCAGAAATGCATACTGAGTCTCTCAAAGTTTGCTGTTAATGTCTAAGTATCCAATATCACATCCTATATAATATATTCCAACAGTTTCCCAACAAATGTCAAGTTAATTGGTCTGCAGTTCTCCACACTATCTCTTCTTCTCTTTGTAGATTCTTATATCATTCATCTATAGTGCTTGGATCATGTTTACAAATGTACATTTATCTACATCAGCTTCTGGACTCTGCAGAATGTACAGGAAAATAGAACGCAGTCATCGACAATGCAATCAATACTTCTATTTGTGGTTTATGTCTGAAGATTTTGGTATGAAGTACATCTGGTTGTCAAGGTTAGCAATGCTCAATCCGGCTGCATGTTTAATATTGCCTTGTTACTGATATGAATTGACTTTATGCCTTTACTTCCACAAGTCCTATACAATCACTCCGTATTTCTGGGTGATATTCTGGACCTTACTCCATTAAGACAGATGGAAAGTAACTGGTCATTTGTTTTCCCATTTCCCTGTTATTCACCAGAATCTCGTCTCTCCCGATTGCAAATTTCCACATTTGACTATGTTTTTTTTTGAATTATAGATCATCGATGTTTGCAGTCCTTGTGTTCCTGTTTGTTTGCATGCATGTTCGCTTTTTGATTTCCTGATCAGTTTCATGACCATCCTTTTCTGGATTGCAATTTTCTGAGAATTCTCAGGATTCCACAATGTCTGGAATTCTTCTGAAGTCGCTTCCTGTGATTAATATATTCTTTAATTTGTTATGTTAATCATCGAGTCACTTACTTTCTCTTTGGTATTTTCACCTGAAATAAGTCGACATATCTTTCAGACTATGCAGTATTTCTATAAATCTCCTGGTCCTGACCAGATATATTCAGGAACACTGCAGGAGGACAGAGAAGTAATAGTGGTGGCCCTGGTCGGTACTTCTGTATCATCAGTCGCCAACGGGTGAGGTCCCGGAGGATTGGAGGGTAGCGAATGCTGTGCCCTTATTCAAGAAGAGCTACAAAGAAAAACCTGGGAATGAGAGACCAGTCAACCTAACATCTCTACTAGGTACGTTTCTTGAGAAGACTCTGAGAGAGACGATATACGTGCATTTGGCAAGGCAGGGTGTGATTATGAGCAGTCAGCACGTCTTTGTGCGTGGGGGATCATGGCTCAAACATTTGTGAGAGTGCTTTGGTGAAATGACCAGTAACTTTGACAAGGGCCTGGTGGTATACGTAGTGTATATGGATTTCAGTAAGGCCTTCAGTAAGGTTCCACATGGTAGGCTGGTCTGGAAGTTTAGATCATATGGAATTGAGGGGGAGCTGGCAAATCAGATCCACAATTTGCTTGATGGTAGGAAACATACAGTTAAAGTGGAAGGATGCTTGTCGGACTGAATGCCTGTGATGAGTGGAATGCCTCAGGGGTCGGTTCTGGGGCAATTACTGTTAGTTTTATCCATGTATATTGTATGCCCATATATATTTTTTCATATTACACACATCTATGATTTAGATCAGAATGTACAGGCATGAATTATAAGTTTCAAGGTGACACAAAAATAAGTGGTATCATGGACAGTGCGGAAGATTATCAGAAATTTCAGAAATGACAGCAGTGCCTTAATCAAGTGAGGAAGTGGGCCGAGAAATGGCAAATGGAGATTAATACGGATAAGTGTCAGTTCTTGCATTTTAGAAAGTCAAATCAAGGTAGGAGTTTCATGGTGAATGACAGGGTCTTAAGGAGTGTATTGAGACAAAGGGACCTTGGAATTCAGGTTCACGATTCTCTGAAAGTGGAGTCGCAGGTAGATAGGGCAGTGAAAAAAAGGCATTTGGCAAACTGACCTTCATAAGTCAGAGTAATGAGTATCGAAATTAGGGAGTTATGTTGCAGTTATACAGGATGGTGGTGAGGCAATACTGCTGGTGTTATGTTCAGTGTAATTCACTTTGCTATAGGAAGGATGTTATTAAACTGGAAATAGTGCAGAAGAAAATTACAAGGATGTTGCCCGGACTCTATGGTCTGAGATATAGTGAGAGGTTGGGCAAGCTAGGAGTTTTTACTTTAGAGTGTATGAGACTGAGGGGGATCTGATAGAAGTGTATAAGATCATGGGAAGCATGGATAGAGTGAATGCACTCAGTCTTTTTTTCCACATGATTGAACAACCCACGAACTAGAGGGCATCAATTTAAGATTCGAGGGGAAAGAGTAAAAGGGAAACTGAGGGGCAATTTCTTTGACACACAGGGTAGTCTGCACATGGAATGAGCTGCCAGTAGAAGTGTTTGAGGCGGGTACATTCCCAAGATTTAAAATGCATTTGGACAAATACACGGATAGGAAAGAAGAAGAAGGATATGGGGCAAGTGCAGGGAAATGGGGTTAATGTGAATGGACATTTTGTTCGGAATGGACCAGTTTGGGCTGAAGGGCCTTTCTCTGAGCTGTCGGACTCTATGACTCTCACAATCATTGCTTCTCCCATTGAATGTTATATCATACTTCCCCAATTCACTGGAGCGTAATTAACCCTCTAGCCTCCAGGCTTCCATGATGTTTATCCAGAATGTTCAAACATTCGATATTGTATTCAGACGCCGTGTAAAAATGCAACATATTGATGTCACTATTCCTCCAAAGCTGCTTCAGAGCAAGGTTATTAATTAGTCCTCCTGACAACACAACATCAAATCTGAAATAACCTCCTGTCTAGTTTGGTTCACAACATACTGTTCAACCGACCTGATACACACTTACGGAAGTTTATCTTCACAGTATTAGTAGTCACTGCAGTTTCGGTGCAACTTGAGACCATCCATTATTACTGCAGCACACACGATTATTTGTTACTCATTCACAGGATGAGGGTGTCGCTGGATAACCAGCATTTATTGCCCATGCCAGAGGGCAGATAAGAGTCAGCAGTGTTGCCTTGAGTCTGGAGTCACTTGCAGGCCACACCAGGTAAGGACAGCAGTATCCTTCCCTCAAGGACATCAGTGAACCAGATGAGTTTTTCCAACAATCGACAATGGATTCCTGGTCATCATAAACCCTTGATTCCAGATACATATTGAATTCAAATTCCACCATCTGCCTTGTCAGGATTTGAATTCATGTCCCCAGAATATTACCTGGGTCTCTGGGTTAAGAGCCCAGTGATAATATCACTGTGTCATTGCTCCCCCTTGAATATATTTGCATACATAATTTCCAGAGCATATGTTGTAAAGTATTTATGTGACAGATTTGGTTTTGATATATTTTACACTAATGTTTGCTTCCCCTTGCTATTTGTAAGATCCACCCAAACTGATTCTGTGGGAAGCGAGGGAAAGGGTCTGAGGCGTTATTCATGATAGACTTGGACAAGACGTTCAGGGAGACTCAACTCAACACTGAGATGATCTGAAGAATTGGTCAGCAATACAGGACAGGCATCAATATTCTTTCCCCTCACTTTGCCAGGATAAGTGTCACCATATTCTTCTGCTCCATCACACTCACTGTATATCTTGTTATAACACCTACCCCCGAACAAGGCTCACACTCTATCTCCAAATAAGGCTCAAGCACGACCACACTCACTGTTGAATTCAGCACCTACCTTCCCTCGGTTTTTCTGTCACTGACACAATAGCCCCGCACACTAATACCACTGCATTTATACAACACTGTGGTCAGACTCCCTCCGGACATCTCACCCTTCCCCCTTCCCCATACCAGCATTAACAGCAGGGACACACACTCACACCCTCACACCTTCCCTCCTCTTCTCCCATTCCATGAGAAACATCCTGGAATAGGACATAAAGGGCCACGCAGGGTGTTAGAGGGCCCGATATCCGTTCCCTCACCCTCTACCTCGACATGTGGGCCGGATTCTGGAAAGAGCCAGAGAGGACCAGGGCACCTTGTGTGGAGATTCTGAAACATAGACATCCCACCAGCCAAGTAAGCTGCAATGTTCAGTGAAGAGCAATTATCTATTTAAACTCACTGGCAGTTCCAATCACATCTCTCTCACTTTTCAGGCTTAGTTAAAAGATGGCAGATGGAGAAAGAGCGTCTGCAATGGGATACAGACAGAGGAGGGCAGGGCATCTGCAATCGGATACAGACAGGGGAGGGCAGAGCGTCTGCAATGGGATACAGACAGGGGAGGGCAGAGCGTCTGCAATGGGATACAGACAGGGGAGGGCAGAGCGTCTGCAATGGAATACAGACAGGGGAAGGACAGATCAAATGCAATTGGATACAGCCGGGGGGAGGGCAAAGCGTCTGCAATGGTATACAGACAGTGGAGGCAAGACTGTGTGCAGTGGGATACAGACGGGGCAGGGCAGAGCGTCTGCAATGGGATACAGACAGGGGGAGGGCAGGGCATCTGCAATGGGATACAGACAGGGGAGCCAGAGCGTTTGCCATGGGATACAGACAGGGCAGGGGCAGTGTGTCTGCAATGGAAGACAGACTGGGGGAGGGATGCAGCTCTGCAATGGGATACAGACAGGGGAAGGGCAGAGCGTCTGCAATGTGATATAGACAGCTGAAGGCAGTGCGTCTGTAATGGGATACAGACGGGGAGGGCAGAGCGTCTGCAATGGGATACGGACAGGAGGAGGGTAGCGCGTCTGCAATGAGATACAGATAGGAGGAGGGCAGAGCATCTGCAATGTGATACAGACGGGGGAGGGCAGACCAAGGGCAGTGCGTCTGCAATGGGATACAGACAGGGGGAGGCAGAGTGTCTGCAATGTGATACAGACAGGGGAGGGCAGAGCATCTGCAATGGTATACTGATGGGTGAGGGCAGAGGGTCTGCTATTGGATCCAGATGGGGAGGCAGAGCATCAGCAATGGGATACAGACGGAGGAGGGCAGTGCTTCTGCAATGGGATACAGACAGGGGGAGTGCAGAACATCTGCAATGAGACACACACTGGGGGAGGGAATAGCAACAAGCAATGGCATACAGACAGAGGATGGCCGTGAGCAAAGCTTCAACAGAAAAAAAAACATTACAATATACATGTGATGGAAATTTTCTGTTTTGTGGAAAAGACGAAACAGCAGAAATCTATTTAAATGCAAGGAGAATGCAGAACTCAGTGTTACAGAGGGATTTGTGTGTCTTAGTACATCAATCACATCAAATTAACCTGAAGAAGTAGCAAGTGATTTGGAAGGTAAATGTCGTGATCCTGTTTCGTGCAAGGGGTGTTGGGTATGATCGTAGCGATGTTTTCTGCATCAGTACAGGGCATTGATGAGATTACATCTGTTGCATTATGTGTAGTTATAACAGCCTAAACTGAAAAAAAAAACAAAATTGCTTTCGAAACGTCTCAAAGATGTTTCTCTTTACGCATTCTTGGAATGAAGGCATTACGTTGTGAAGAATGAACAGTTCGGCCTGAGAATGATAAATGTTTTATTGGCCATATGAGATCTTGAGAAGAATGTAGTTGGTGAATACCAGATGGATATTTCTCATTGTGTGGGAGAATAAAACTGGGGAAATAATTTAAGAATAAGTCAGTTTCAAAGGAAAGGTCATTAGACAGTAAAATTGAACTGTTAATTCTCTTCCTACATGCTGATAGTCAAGCTGAGCTTTTTCAGCAATTACTGTATATGTTTAAGAATATTCATTTTAACACAGATATTGTGAAGACATGAAACACTTATTTTTACACTATGCAAGCACATATTAACAGATCTTCAAAACAAGTAGAACCATTTATTGTTAATTAATTGAGACTGCAATAATGCACTGACCTGGAGTCGAGAATGTGATGGAGTCATATAGTTCAGACAATGTTCAAGAAGAGCTCACAGAGTCCAGTGTGGGACTGATAACGTTACTGATTTAACTTACAGATGGAAAATGTAGCCAATCTTTGGAGAAGCATTCTGTTGCTCCCTTTCTGTTTCCCAATCGCTAATCACAGCAATGTGTGGGAGTTAAAAAGAGCCGAGTCGTCTTTCCCACTAATGGAGGATTCCTGATGAGGATTCATTGGAATCTCCCCATTACCTGAAGCAAAGCAATTCAGCCAAATTCAACAGTTTCAAGAAGAAATCCCATTGTCAGAAGGCTGTGCAAGCAGAATAACAACAGAAGTAATTATCCGACTCGATAGTGAGGGGAACAGACAGGAGATTCTGTGGCTGCAAATGGGAATCCGGAATGGTGTGTAGCCTCCCACATGCCCAGGGTCCAGGATGTCTCAGAGTGGCTGCAGAACGTTCTCACTGGGGGCTGGGGGGGGGGGGGGGGGCAGTGGGGGAAGCAGCCACAAGTCATTGGGCACTTTGGTACAAAGGACAGAATGACACAGGTAGAAATAGTGATGACATCCTGCAGAGTTATTGTCGAGAGCTAGGGAAGAAGGATAAAAGGCAGGGCTAATATCTAGTTTACTTCCAGTTCTCTGTGCTAGTGAGGGTAAGAATAGGATGATATGGCAGATGAAGGGGTGGCTAAAGAATTGGTGCAGGGGGCAGAGATTTTTGGATTACTGTGAACATTTGTGGGGAAAGGTGACGTGTTCAGGAAGGACGGGTTGTACCTGAGCTGGAAGGGGACCAATATCCTGGCAGGCAGGTTTGCAACTGCTGCAAGGGAGTGTTTCAACTAGATTGGCTGGGGTTGGGGAGTGGTGGGATCCTCAACAGCAGGGAGGCAAGTGCGAGGCTGGAAGGAGATACAGTAATCAGAAACAGTAAAATGAAGAGACAGGTCAGGCTAGACAACGACAGGGAGCAAGGAATGTCTGTTGGATTCAATTGCAACTGTTTCAATGCAAGATGGCTGACAGGTAAGGCTGATGAACTCAGGGCATGGATCAGTGCGTGGGACTGGGATATTATAGCCATTACTGAAACATGGATAAGGGAGGGACAGCACTGGCAGCTTGAAGTACCAGGTTACAGGTGCTCTATACGGGACAGAGATGGTGAAAAGACGAGACAGGGAGTTTCATTTTTGATTAAGGCGAGTAACACAGCAGTAATCAGAGATAAAATAACTGATGGATCATCCTGTGAGGATTTGTCTGGGGAGCTAATAAATAAGAAGGGAATAGTGATAGTATTTGGATTGTACTATAGGCCCCCAAATAGTAAACGAGGAATTAGGGGAACAAAAATATGTAGACAGACTGGGGAGACTTGCAAGGCCAATAGGATTGCATTAGTAGGAGATTTTAATTTTCCTAACATAGTCTGGGAATGACAGAGAATTAAGGACTGAGATGGGGTGTATCTATTAAGTGGGTTCAGAATAGTATCCTCAAGCAATATGTAGAGGGTGCAAATCGGGAAGGGACAATACGTGACCTACTCTAAGATCTAGGGCAGGGCAGGTGACTGAGGTGACAGTGGGGGAGCCCTCTGGGACCCATGACCATAGTTCTATTAATTTTTAAATAGTAATGGAGAAGGACAAAACTGGCCCACATGTTCAAGTTCAAACTTGGGGCAAGGCGAATTTTGATGGAATGAGACAGGAGCTTGTAGGGGTTGGTTGGAGGAGTTTGTTTGCAGGCGAAGGGACCTCCTGCAAGTGGGAGGCCTTTAAAAGTGAAATGTCTACAGTTCAAGGTCTTTCTGTTACTGTGAGGGTAAAAGGCAACATTGGTAGGAAGAGGGAACCTCGGATGGCAGGAGATAATGAGACTTTGACCAGCAAAAAGGAGGCGTGGCTCAGGTCCAGGCAGCTGGGATCGAGGGAAAACCTGGAGATGTATAGGGGATACAGGAGTTTACTGAAGATGGAAATCAGGAGGGCGAAAAGGGGGCACAAGATAGCTTTGGCTGTGAAGATTAGGGTGAATGCAAAGAGGTTAATTTAGTATATTAAAGTATAAGGAATAACTAAATGAGAATATGACCACTCAAGATCCAAAGTAGACATGCATGTTTAGAACCATAGGAGATTGCGAGATTCTCAATGAATATTTCTCCTCTGTCTTTACCGTGGAGAACTACATGAAACTTGGGAGGTTAACAAAAGTCGAAGTGTTATCTTGGGGTGAGTCAGCATCACAGGAGAACATGTGTTGGATGCATTAGAATGTATGAAGGTGGATAAATCTCCGGGTCCTGAACAGATGCATCCAAGAATACTGCAAGATGTTACAAAAGGAACTACGGGGACCCTGGTTGATATTTGTGAATCATCATTAGCGACAGGTTAGGTTCCAGAATATTGGAGATTAGTAAATGTTGTGCCATTATTCAAAAAGGGAAGCAAATAAAAATCTGGGATCGATAGACCAGGAAGTCTCACATCTGTCGTACGTAGGTTGTTTGAGAAGAGTCTTAGGGATGAGATATGCATGCATTTGGAAAGATAAGGTTTGTTTAGAAATAGCTTTTTTGAAAGATTCCCTACAGTATGGAAACAGGCCATCTGTAACAACAAGACCACACCGACCCTCCAAACGTAAACCCACCCAGTCCCATTCCCTTAACCTATATTACCCCTGACAAATGCACATAATACTATGGGTAACTTAGCATGGCCAATTCACCTGACCTATAGATCTTTGGGTTGTGGAAGGAAAATGGAGCACCCAGACGAAACATACACAAACACAGTGAGAATGTGCAGTCTCCACACAGAGAGTCACCGGAAGCTGGAACCAAACCCGGATCCATGGCACTATGAGGCAGCAGTACTAGCCACTGAACACCATGTCACCCTTGCTTTTTTTCAACACAGTTCAATTACACAGGTACAAAATCTATTCTGCCCTTCACCCATGATGCACGTTCCAATATCACATACCATGAATAATTTATTGACCACTGAAAGTGTCATATTATTATTATTTATTAGTTTTATATAATTAATTTTAATAATTATTATTAATAGTTGTTTTTAGACTGGAAATATTGCATGGCTTTGTGAGTGGGAGATCATGCCTCTCAAATTTGTTTGAGTTCATTGATGAATTGACCAGGGTTGATGAGGGTAGGGCGGTAGACTGTGTGGTTTTCAGGAAGGCCTTTGACAAGTTTGCCATTGATAGGCTGGTCTGGAAGGTTAAAATCACATAGAATCCAGAGGGAGCTGGCAAATTGGACACACAATTGGCTTGATGGTACTAAGCAGAGGTTAATAGTGGAAGGATGCTCTCGGACTGGAGGCATGTGACACATGAAGTGCCTCAGGGGTCTCTGCTGGGCCCGGTGCTGTTTGTTATTTGTATCAATGATATTCTTGCGAATGTACAAGGCATGTACAAGGCATGTACAAGGTTAGGAAATTTGAAGATGACACTAAGATAGGTTAAAAATCACACAACACCAGGTTATAGTCCAACAGGTTTAATTGGAAGCACACTAGATTTAGGAGCGACGCTCCTTCATCAGATAATTGACAATCACCTGATGAAGGAGCGTCGCTCCGAAAGCTGGTGTGCTTCCAATTAAACCTGTTGGACTATAACCCGGTGTTGTGTGATTTTTAACTTTGTACACCCCAGTCCAACACCGGCATCTCCGAATCATGACTAAAATAGGTGGTATCGTGGACAGTGAGAAAGTATATCAGAAATTGCAGCAGGACCTTGATCAAACTGGAGAAGTGGACTGAGAAATATTTTGGCAACGTTAGATCAAGGTAGGAGTTTCATGGTTATTGGTAGGACCTTAAGGAGTGTAGTTGAGCAGAGGGACCATGGAGTTTAGGTCCACCATTCTCTGAAAGTAGGGTCATAGTTAGACATGGTCGTGAAGAAGGGTTTTGTCACACGAGCAAGCATTGGTCAGGACATGGAGGAGAGCCGTTGGGAAGTTATGTTACAGTTATACAGGATGTTGGTGAGGCTGCACTTTTAGTGTTGTGTTCAGTTTAGTCACTTTGCGACCGGAAGGATGTTTTTAATTTGGAATGTATGCAGACGGAATTTACAAAAATGTTGCCAGGACCCAACAGTATGAATTATAGGGAGAGGTTGATCAAGCGAGAACTTTTTTCTTTAGAGTACAGGAGAGGGGTCTTATAGAAGTTTACATGGTTAGGGTGAATGGACCCAACCTCTTTTTCCTAGAGTTGGGGAATCAAGGAGGGGAGAGCATCAGTTTAAGGTGAGAGGGGAAAGAATAAAAGGGAAACTAATGGAAACTGTTTTACACAGAGAGTGGCACATAAGGAGTTGAATCATTTATATTAACGATATTTAAATGGCATTTGGGCAAGAACATGGACAGGAAAGTTCGAGAATGCTATGGGCCAAGTGCTGGGAAATGAGTTTTGTGTGTTTTGATATTTGGGTCAGCATGGACGAGTGTGGGCCAAAGGGCCTCTCTGCCTCTCTCCATGCTGTAGGACTTGATGACTGAACAAATAGAACAGCATTTGGGTCAAACTCTCATTTTTCCTTAGGTCATAAGTTCGAATCAGATTTGGACAATGTTCTTTCAAGTTAACTTTGCAGATATTTTGCTTTTCAGTTTGTTATCAATAATACGAATGTGTGTGCGCATGCGTGTGTGTGTGTCTGTCTGTCTGTCTGTGCGTGTGTGTGTCTGTGTGTCTGTGTGTGTGCGTGTGTGTGTGTGTGTTTCTCAGTATTTTTCAAAGGGAAATATCACTGTACATATTTGCAATATCCTCTCGTCATTCCTCTTTCCATCATAGTTTGTTTTGGTCATAGACATGTTGTTTTAGTAAATTAAAGAAATCTGCCTGACTTGTTCCTCACACTGACCCTGAAACGCTCTGAGAACGATATCATCGGCCATATCACCAACATAGTTATAATTATTTTTTGTGGGCAGTGGAGGAGTGGGGCTAGAAAAGGTAGAAGGGAGCCAAAACAACACAGGGAATTATCGACTCAATCAGCCAACGTCAGAGACGATGGAGAGGATTCTGAGGGATAGAATTTGCATTTATTTAGAAAGACAAGGAATGATTAGGGATAGTCAATATGGATTTGTGTGATGGAAATCATGTCTAATTAATGTGATTGAGTATTATGAAGAGATGACAAAGAAGATTGAAGAATACACTATGGTGTACAATTTTTACACAAACTTCAGCAAGGCATTTAATAAAGTTCCCCATCGTAGGCAGATTACTAAAATTAGGTTATATGTAATCTAGGAAAAGCTAACCAATTGGATACAAATTTGGATTGAAGGTAATGGATTGTTTTCCAAACTGAAGTCCTGTGGCCAGCGGTGTGCTGAAAGAATCAGTGCTGAGCTCACTGCTTTTCATCACGGATATAAACAACTTTGATGTGATTATCGGAGGCATGGTTAGTAAGTTTACAGACAACATCACCAAATTGGTTCAGTGGACAGTGAAGAAGATTATCTCAGAATATAACGGGATCCTTGAACATCAATGAGCCAAGGACTGGCAGATGGATTTTAATTTAGATATTTGTGAGGTTTTACATTTTGGTAAGTTAAAGCGGAGTAGTGCCCTGGGAAATGTTGCTTAACAAAGAGACCTACGGGTCAAGATTCATAGTTCCTTGTAAGTGGAGTTTAGAACGGTACAGTGGTGAGGAATGTGGTTGACATGCTTGCCTTAATTGGTCAGAACATTGAGAATAGGAGTTGGAGTAACGTGTTGCGCTTGCACAGGACGTAGGTGAGGCCACTTTAAGAATACTGCGTACATATCAGTTGACTCTTTTTAAGCTTGAAAGGGTGCAGAAAAGATTTACAAAGATTTTCTTGAACCTGAGGGTTTGAGCTGCAGGGAGATGATGAACAGGATGAGGCTTTTTCCCTTGGACTGTCAGAGACTGAATGGTGACATGACAGAGGTTTAATAAAGTCCTGAGGGGCATGGATAGTCTGATTGGACAAGATCTGTGGGCGGCACGGTGGCACAGTGGTTAGCACTGCTGCCTCACAGCGCCTGAGACCCGGGTTCAATTCCCGCCTCAGGCGACCGACTGTGTGGAGTTTGCACGTTCTCCCCGTGTCTGCGTGGGTTTCCTCCGGGTGCTCCGGTTTCCTCCCACAGTCCAAAGATGTGCAGGCCAGGTGAATTGGCCATGCTAAATTGCCCATAGTGTTAGGTAAGGGGTAAATGTAGATGTAGGGGTATGGGTGGGTTACGCTTCGGCGGGGCGGTGTGGACTTGTTGGGCCGGAGGGCCTGTTTCCACACTGTAAGTAATCTAAGGGGCGTCCAGAACTAGACAGCATAGGGTGAAGGTGACAGCGCAAAGACTTAGAAGGGACCTGAGGGGAAACCTTTTCATACAGAGGCTGGTGGGTGTACTGTCAGAGAAAGTAGTGAAAGCGGGTACAATTACATGTTTACAATGTAACTGGATAGGTACATAAATAGGAATGGATCATGTGATGTCGGCCAAATGCTGCCAAGTGGGACGAGATCTGATTAAGATGCCTGATCGGCATGGACAAATTGGACAAAAGGATCTTTTTCCACGCTGTATGATTCTCTTATTCTCACAGCGGGATGAGGAAGAATTCTAAAAGGGCCATTCGAATGGGAATTCTCTTCCCCGGAAGTTTGTGGTGCCTCTCTGATTACAAGTATTCACAGCTGAGTTAGTTAAAGATTTGACAGAAAAGTGAGTCACGGATAATGGGACACAGACAGGACGATGAGGCTGAGACCACAATCTGATCAGCCACAATCTTAATGTCTGGTGGAGAAGGCTCAAATTCTCTGATGACCCACTCCTGCTCCTCAGTCCCATGTTTCTTTGTTCCATTCAACCCGTCTAACCTGCTAGACAGGAGCAGTTAGAGTCCACTTATTGTTATAGCATGGTGCACAGAAATACAGGAAACAGTTCGGTCCCTCGAGACTGTCCCACTCGGTTTGGGAGATTTGGAAAATGTAATTGGAAGACCCAGGCTGGATATGGAAGATGTTGCTCATTTCTCTTTACAAAACCTCCCCTCTCTGTATCTTGTGCTTCATTTGTTGATCATGTTGTAGACCCAGATTCACTGTGAATACAGCCCCCAAATCTCACCCCGTGATGGCTCACAAAATCCACGGGTCTCCCTGATTGCAATATTCCATAAAAGACCTTCCAGGAAAATAACACATATGAACTTTCCAATAACAGAATGGGAGAGCATCAGAAACAGGGGCAGGTCATTCACATCCCAAGCCTGCCTTGCCCTTCACTCAGATTAAGGCTGATCTGCTCCAAGTCTCAAATCTTCTGAATGTCCAAGTCTTCTTGAGCACTTCCATAGAACACAGAACAAAGAACAGTACTGATTTGGAGATGTCGGTGTGCGACTGGGGTGTACAAAGTTAGAAATCACATAGCACCAGGTTATAGTCCAACGGGTTTAATTGGAAGCACACTAGCTTTTGGATTATCGCTCCTTCATCAGGTGATAGTTGAGGGGTCGATCGTAACACAGAATTTATAGCAAACATTTACAGTGTGATGTAACTGAAATTATACATGGAAAAACTGATTGTCTGTTAAGCCTTTCATCTGTTAAAATGCCATGATAGTTTCACTTCTTTTATGTGTAAATCACAAAACCTTTATTTTAAAAAAATGTTGCATTCTCAGGTGAGCTGTGAACAATGGTGATAGCAAGGTAAAATGTTGAAGGTGTTGGCCACCTGTGTTCTCTGATGTTTAGATTAATTCTAAGCTAAAAAGTGAGATAACGGAGTTTTACATGAATTCATGCAGATTTTGAGCTCAAGGTTCTACATGAATGCATGCAGTTAGGACCTTCAGTCCTCGATGTTGTGTTGTTTGTCCTACTCTAACCTCCATGCTTCCATTCACTTTGTTCCATGTGCCTATCCAAGAGTCTCTTAAGTTTCCCTTACGTATTTGACTCTACTACACTGATGGTAGTGCATTCAACACACCCACCACTCTCTGTGTAAAGAATCTACCTCTGATATCTCCCCTAAAACTTCCTCCAATTACCTTAAAAAATGCCACCTAGTGATAGACATTTCTGCCATGGGAAAATGTCTCTGGCTATTCACTCTCTATCTGCCTCTCATCATCTTGTACACCTCTATCAAGTCCCCTCTCATCTATTTTTCCTCCAATGAGAAAAACCCTTACTCCCTCGTGGTTTTTTCGTAAGACTTCTAGTCCAGGCAGCATCCTGGTAAATCTCCTCTTTACACTCTCAAAACTTCATTATCCTTCCTATAATGAGGAGACCAGAACTGAACACAATATTCCGTGTGCGGTCTGAGCAGGGCTCTATCGAGCTGCAGCATAACCTCGCGGCTCTTAAACTCAATCCCCCTGCAACTGAAAGCCAACACACCATACGCCTTCTTAACAACCCGATCAACTTGGGTGGCAGCTTTGAGGGATCTGTGGACACGGATGACAGGATCCCTCTGTTTCTCCACACTGCCAAGAATTCTGCCTTTAACCATGTATTCTGCGTTCACATTCCAGCTTGCAAAGTGTATTACTTCAGTTTGAAGTCCATGTGCCACTTCTCAGCCCAGCTCTGCATTCTGTCGATGTTCCATTGCAACCTACAATAGCCCTCCACATTCTGTACCACTCCAACCACCTTTGTGTCATCGGCAAACTTACTAGCCAACTCTTCAACACCCACATCCAAGTCATTTTGAAAATAACAGTGGGCAGAGGTCACTGAACTGATCCCAGCGGGACACCGCTGGTCCCTTTCAGTGATCTAGCTCCCCTAGATCTCTGTGTAAGAGAATTCCTGACATTGACTACCCTCTGTTTGAAGAAAACCTTCTCTGCTTCTGCACCATGACCTATTGATATGAACGAAAGAGGTAACGCAGGGGCTCAGGTAAGAGAGACTGACACTGATATCAAGGCAGTATTTGACTGAGGATGCCATCAAGGAACCTGAACAAAATCACACTTACTGAGAATTAATTATGACCTCTACACCGCTTGGAGACATTCATTGCACAAGGGAACGTGGTTATCATTGGTGGGCATCAATCATCTTAGCCGTGGGACACATCTGCAGGAGATCCTCAGCGCAGCTTCCTCAGCTCAGGCATCTCCAGTTTGTCATCACATAATCCCTAGAGTGTGGAAGGAGGCTATTCAGCCCATTGAGTCCAAACTGAGCAGATTAGATTCCCTACAATGTGGAAACAGGCACTTCGGCCCAACCAGTCCACACTGACCCTCCGAAGAGTAACTCGCCCAAACACATTTCCATCTGACTAATACACCTAACATGATGGACAATTTAGTATGGCCAATTCACCCAGCGTGCACATCTTCGGACTGTGAGAGGAAACCGGAGCACTCGAAGGAAACTCATGCAGACAAGTGGGGAATGTGCAAACTCCACACAGACAGTTGACCAAGGATCGAATCAAACCTGGGACCCTGGTGCTGTGAGGCAGCAGTGTAAGCTACTGAGCCACCGTGCCAGCAGAAGAGGGGCATTCACTGAAGTCTACTAAGTTTTCAGGACAGGTTGTCCGTATTCAGCTCTTGAAACAATCTGTGACCATGTATAGCAAGACTCGGATAACATTCAAGACCGTGTTGTTAAAGTCTGGTTGACATTTATGTAACAGCATAGTACATTTCCATAGGAAAAGGCCAATTTCATTCAGCAGCCCAATCTGGTTTCACGAGAATGTGGGGCAGCCATTCATCCCATCAAGACTACTGGGCAAAAGAAGGAGAGCCCATTCAGTGCCTCCTGCCTGTTGCACAGGAAGGTGGGAGTCTGCTCTCTCCCACATGTCACGTACATGGGATCAGAAAGAACCATTTCATACCCGGAGTCACTTACAAAGGAACAGGAAGAGGTTATTCAGCTTGTCAAACCACTAACACAGGAACAGGAAAGTGTCAGAGATGCTCCAACATCACAAACAAATGGAGCAGGGGCTGCACAGACAGACTGCTCCAAATTGATCCAAATGGCTTAATTACTCATGGTTCATATGTGTTACTTTAACATGGGTTTTCTGGCAGTCGGAATGGAGCCAACATTTTTTAGCCATTCTCCAAGTTATCTTCCATCTCCAAGAAGGCAGACCCATGGTCTCCGTGGAGGTGGGAAACCGGTGGGGAATAACTAACTGTTTCAGAATGATGGCATTTTGGCTGCTGACAGGATTGTGTACAAAGTGACATTCAATGCAGTGTCACACAGTAACTGTGCATTAAAGTGTTCAGAGTTCATTCAGAGCCTGCACCTCTCTGTCAATCGACATGATGGTTCTGCAGAGGCATGTAAACTGTCGTGAATCAAATATCCAATGAAAAGTATGACATTGACACCCCATTCAGCTGTTTGGGTCATAATGAGTTTCTGTCCATACCCATCAAGCTTCAACTTCGTATTCTCTCACAGCGCTACAGATTAAGCACATCGTTACTGCACTCTCTCTTCATGGTAACATCATGCTAGTGTTTAGTCTGGTCAAACTTCATTGCACTGTCTCGGTGACAAGGAGATCATTGATTATAAAGCAGACCAAATCTTTACACAAAGCACCAAATACTACCTCAACAAAACACGATCACTGGGAAAGATATTCTAACTTTTGTACTTCAATCATTTTGCCTGAAGAGCCACATATCATTTACTTCCTGCCCCTGTATGAATTCTGTCAGTGACTTATGACCAAGGACATTCAGGTCTTTTTCAACAAAAGCACTCGCCAACCTCTGTACCATTTAATAAATATAAATGTACATGATGGTATTTGTTGTTCACACCTGAATCATTGTTATACCTTGTGAACAGCTATTGCCCAAACACTGATCCTGCTGCCACCCATCAACCCTTCAGTCCAGAGAAAAACAGTATTCTTCTTGTATCTCCGTTAATCAAATTTTAATCCATGTGGTATATATTCCACCCCTACCTACCCATGGACTCTAATATTCCCCACTCACCTGTATGCAAACATGTCAAGCGTCTTCTAAAAATACAAATACTCCAATCCCATTGCTTCTCAACTTTCGATGTCACAACGGACAACCTCCACAAACAGGTTTATCAAAGATCATTTCCCTTTCCTGAATCTCGGCCGAATGTACCAAATCATATCATTATTTCCCAAGTATCTAGTCGTCATGTTCCTTCTAAAAGGTTCCAATTTTTTTTCTCACAGCTGACATCAAATTATTTAATTTTCTGTTTTCCCTCTCCATCCTGTTTTAAATATTTAGGTTGACAATAGCTGCTGTCCAGTCTGCAGGTTCCTTTCCAGAATCTAATTAGCTTTGAAGAATAATCAGTAATTATTACACTAGCTCTGTTCTCATCTCAATCACTCTGAGATGTAACTCATCAGATGCAGCAACTTATGAAACTTCAATTCAATTAGATTTTCAATAACATACACTTCATTAATTCTGATTTCCTTCAGTTTCCAATTTTTACCAGTCCCTCTTTTCCCTAATATTTGTGGAAAGTAGTTTCTGTACCTTCCCCTGTGGAGATGGAACCAATGCATTCCTCTCAGCAGGCAGACGGTTTCAGTCAACTCGTGAATACATTGGAGGACTGCACTTCAGAGATGATGGATATATTACCCACTGCTGCCTGAAAAGATCCAAAATCAATCCAGTTTAATTCATCGTGAGTGTCAGCGCAGTCTTGCTACTGGCGTGAAGAACAGATTATACTGAAAGAGAGCATACAGCTCAATGATCACCTCAATTTGAGACAAGCTGGTTTTACACTTTACACCTGAATGGATGCAGCTTAGACAAATCTTCCTGGAAATCCCAGAGAGGAAAATATAGTGCCTCGCTCCTCCCTGTTTATACAGCTTCCCTTCTTTGTAGTCTCAGCTTCATTTGTTTATCACGGACCCAGACACACTGCAAATGCAGTATCCAGTGTGGGGTTCCCCGACCATCAGGGCTCCCTGAATGAACCCCGTAGCTGACATCACTATTCTGAGAACACCACCCACAGAGACTCCACTGACTTTCCAGATGGCAGCAGCAAGTGAATTCCCCAAATTCCCCTACAATGCATCCATTCACTACTGAAAATGCCTCGGTCTCCTCAGTTTCTCTCGGAGACAGTGAGGACTGCAGATACTGGAGATCAGAGCTGAAAAATGTGTTGCTGGAAAAGCACAGCAGGTCAGGCAGCATCCAAAGATCTGAAGAATCGACATTTCGGGCATAAGCCCTTCTTCAGGAATGCGGAAAGTGTGCCAAGCAGGCTAAGATAAAAAGTAAGGAGGAGGGACTTGGGGGAGGGGTGTTAGAAATGCGAGAGTTGGAAAGAGGTTAAAGTGAGGGTGATAGGCCGGAAGAACTCCTCATCTTCCACCTACGAACCCTCCAACCACAAGGGATGAATTCAGATGTCTCCAGCTTCCCCATTTCCCCTCCCCCCACCTTGTCTCAATGCCAATCCTCGTACTCAGCACCACCTTCCTGACCTGCAATTTTTTTCGTGACCTCTCCGCCCCCACTCCCTCTCTGGCCTATCACCCTCACTTTAACCTCTTTTCACCTATCGCATTTCCAACACCCCTTCCCCAAGTCCCTCCTCCCTACCTTTTATCTTCACCTGTTTGGCACACTTTCCTCATTCCTGAAGAAGGGCATGCCCGAAACGTCGATTCTCCTGATCTTTGGATGCTGCCTGACCTGCTGTGCTTTTCCAGCAATACATTTTTTAGCTGCTCAGTTTCTCTTCCTGGCTGAGAAAGCTCTTACATCTCCACACAGACGCACAGTAACAGTTCCTGTCTCCAAATAAACAGTTGACAATGGCACATTACGTTTCTCTATATCTCAGCGACTATAAGTATTGCTGATGGAGTTGATCACCACACTCAGAGACAAGAGATAGAGGGAAAATAACTCACCGTAAGCAGGGAGATCCTATAATAAACATGATATTCAGGAATATGTGAAAAGGGGAAATGGTAGAATAATTTCCAATTCTGTTTTCCTTCCAGTCCATCATCAGCAATCCTTTTGCTTGCTTTTCCTTTCTCTCTCTCTCTCTCTCTCTCGCCATCTCTCTCTCTTTCTCTCTCTCTCTCTCTCTTGATGGACATCATCCCCTCAACACAAACCTCCCGCTCACCCTTCCTACCATCCCTGGTATAATAATATTATTTCTCAGCTGCATTCAGTTTTGATAGGTTCACTGAACTCGAAACATTTTTTTTCCGACAAACTGCCATACCTGCTGAGATTCTCCAACATTCTTTCAGAAGGGGAGAATTTTATTTCAGATCACCAGCATCCACATTTCCTTGGTTATTTCACCTTTAATGTTGTTGCTTCGCAGGATGCCAGCATCACTGGCAAGGGCAGTATTTATTGTCCATCCTAGCTGCCCTTGACCACGCGGACATTTGTCAAGGCAATATGGAGGCAACTAAATTGTCGTGGATCTGAGGTGACACTTAGTTCAGACTGGGGAAATATGTTAGGCTTCTTTACCAAAGGTTATCAATAAAATAAGAAAATAAATCCTGATGGTTTATGCTTGCCATGAGTGAAATTAGGTTTTATTCCAATTTTTGATATTGGAATTTAACTTTAGTCATCGGCTGTGGTAGGATTTTCAGACAATGCTTTTTGAGTCATGACTTGCGCCTCTGAATTACACAGTAAGTGACATTATTACTCTGTTTACGAATCTCTGTTGTGAAGTAACTGTAGAGACAAGAACAAGCTTGTGGTAAAACTATTTGTAACTGGAAGAGAGGTCAGAAGAGAACTGGAGCCATAAAATCTGTCATTAACGAAGGGGTAGATGATGGCGAAGTCAGCAACACAACACAGGCAGAGGTGGAGATTGGGGATATTATGAAGGTGGGTGGCGGCGGGTTTGATCACACAGAGAGAATATGGAGACATAAAAAAGTTCACTGTATAAAGGAAACTCAAGGTTCCGTACAGTCTTATTCCTTCTCACATGTTTATGAGTAAGTACTTTGGAAATGCATGAGAAGGACGTGGCGTTTGTAACTCCAAGTTTATGTATTTGTTAAATATAATCAACCAGAATAGCAATAACATTCAGCATTATTTATAGAATCGACAGAGATAGACTTACCAGGAACACCAATAATAGCGAGGATGGGATAGTACCCAGTTTGACTAATCAGCAGTACGGCTCGTATTCGCAACTGTAACCATGCCCAATCCTGAGAAAGCCAGGAAAGATCCAATAATAAACTCCTGTCCATTGTTATAACATTCACGTCTAATGTTCTCAGATTAGGATCCATTGTTGGAACATTCTAGTCTAAAATTCTCAAATTAAATCAATTGTTGGACCATTTTAATGTTCTCAGAGTCTGATTTCTCTCTCTTCCTCTGTAGCTGCTGATCTCAATCTTGTTGAGGTTGACTCTGCGCCGAATACTATGACATAAAGTTTGAAAGAAGGCTCTAATTATGGAAGAGGGATATCCTCCAGTGACCCAGGTGGGTCCAGAAAGACTGATATTAATCACAGTCACTGAACAAACAGATCAAGTTAACCCATTTCACGGCACCTCTGATATATCACAATAATTGGTGTGGGTGGGATTTTGATATCGATGATAATTGGGCTCATGGCACATCTCCAGTTGTAAACATCAAGGTGGGGGAGAGACATCATTCTTTCTCTTTACAAGCTCGATTATTCTGCTGTGTTTTGGTAGTATAGGAATTGCTGGGCTCCCGAGGCCGTCTGTGTCTGATCACCAGGCCCGCTGAATCTTTTTTTTATTTATGTTTAACTTTGACTTTTGTCTGTCCAGCATTTAACGGCTTAGGTGGGTTTAGGCATTTTGGAGAGATGCCTACAGAGCCATAGACGGTGTAGATACAGTCCATTCCTTGTGTTCTTGCAGCCACGTCCTGGTCCTGTGGAGTGATGGTCAAACTCTCACAGAACCAGGACTCTTAATTTTACCTTTCACCAATTATTGCTGGGGTCTCAGCAGGGTTGGAAGGCAGGAAATCTCTCCCCGATTCTACACACTCTGTCTGTGATTTCTCTCGGAACTGTCTTTTGATGTTCTTTCCTCCTGGATTGGAGAACTGCATGTCAGACAATCTGTTTCCTGCATATGTTTTTTGACCTTTGTGTGCTTATTGGATGATACCATATTGGAGCAGTTACTGTATAGTAGTTAAATAAACTATTATTCTGCTAAGTTTTCGAACAGAATTAAGTTGTTGCAAGTTCGTCTTCCTTTTGTTGTCTTTTATCGACAGTCTTCGAATAAATTGTGTTTTGCTTAATGTCGAATATTTTGACCAAGTAAATTCTATCTCAAACACAGCACCTTACATTTACCAGCGGAATGGGCCGAGCTGGAGGAGTGATAATCATGTCAAGAATTATAGCGATTACCCAATCCACCTCTCAGAACCAGCCAAGACACGTATAAGCCCAGATGAGGTACCTCCTCAACATGAAGCGCTGCGTAGACCAGGCTAGTGTACTGCTCAGCAATCCGTTCAGGATCGAACACTGTTTAGAGCTCACAAGTTCACTACTTATGTGTCCAACAGTGTACTGATCTATAAATTTGGACTAAATGATCTGTTCAACACAGGGCGCTGTGCAGAACACACAAAGGCAGTGTTCTATACACACGGACTGGATATCTGTGCAGCATGGGGAGCTGTGCAGTAAATAGCAGTGAATTTATCTTTTAATCTGGAGCAGTTACCTTCCCAGCACACGCAGCTGTGTGCACCAATTGATGCATTGCTGTGTAACACTGTATTAGATCACTGCCCAGCGTGGGGAACCTTGCAGCTCATGGTGGAAGCGACAGGATGTGCAGCACCTCTCCATTTACAGCTCCATACGTCCAATGTGGCATGACACAGGAGTGCTATGGGTGTGAAACTCACTGCCAGAGCGGGATGGTGGGGGAATCAGTTTAAATACCAACAAATGGGTGGAACTTTGTTAAAAGCGAGGGGAAGATTGAGAGAGAATTTCAGAGAATGATCTGATGGTAGGTTTTAAAATTGTGAAATGAGAACATTTTGATAGCATCTTGCAATATAAGCCACAGTTTCTAGGAATGATGGGTGAGCAGGATATTTGTGTAAGTTAAGATGATTGAGAATTTTGGATAAGCATTTGTCCTGCAGCGTTGTAACTGGGAGTAGGATCAGCAGAGTTTTCGACTCACTGGGCTGAATCGAACAATAATTTGTCTCAGTGCCATTTTCATTGAATGTGACAGAAGGAATGTCTGCACGAGGCAGTTAGTTTCCTGGTGTTATCTTATCGAACTCACCTCATTCACTACCCACCCCACCCCATGGTGTCCCTCTCATTCAACGCCAGCAAGATTTTCCCACCCATTATGGCTGGAGGTGCTCACCATCGCCCGGATGCCCCTGGATATTCAGTGACCCCTGGTACTGCTGCCATCATAAAAAGGCCAATGGGCACACGGTTGAGTTTTGTCAGTTTGGAGCTGCCCTGCACAGTTTACCCGAGCATGGCAGATAAAGGGAAATTACACCACAGCTTGACGACAGAGGCATGGAGGTCATGGTGAATGGTCTAGTATAGAGGGGGACCATTCTCTTCCCAGACCATGGTCTGAGCACACCATCCAACTCAGTGCAGTGGAAGTTAGGAACAGCAAGGGAACAGTCGCCGCATTTGGGGGTTTTCTATAGACCATCTAAAAGCAGTAGAGAGATTGAAGATATCATAGGCGGGCAGATTCCAGAAAAATGCAAAAGTAGTAGGGTTAATGCTATGGGCGATTTCAACTTTTCCAATATCGACTGGAACCTCGTAAGTGCAGATGATGTGGATGAAGCCGTTTTTGTCAGGTGTGTTCAAGATGGTTTCCTTGCTCAGTATAGAGACAGACCAACAAGGGGAGAGGCCATTTTGGATTTGGTGTTCGGCAACGAGCCAGGACAGGTGTTAGAACTAATAGTGAGAGAGCACTTTGGTGAAAGTGATCACAACTGCCTCACATGGAGCATAGTCTGGGAGAGTGAAAGGAGCAGTTTCTGAAGGAAGATATTTCATTAGGGAAAAGGAAATTATGATGCTATCAGACAGGAGTTGGGAAGTACAGACTGGGAGCAATTGTTCCACAGAAAGGGCACAGTGGGCATGTGGAGACTGTTTAAGGAGCAGTTGTTGCGAGTGATACACAAATTTGTTCCTCTGAGACAGGTAAGAAGGGGTAAGATTAAGGAACCTTGGATGACGAGAACAGAGGAACGTCTCGTCAAAATGAAGCAGGCAGCTTACGGAAGATGGAGGAAGCAAGAATCTAACACAGCTTGAGAGGATTACAGGCTTACTAGAAAGGAGCTCATAAATGGGCCGAGGCGAGCCATGATGGGGCACGAAAAAGGCTTGGCAAGAAGGATTAGGGAGAATCCAAAAGCATTTTTCTCATACGTGAGGAATAAGAGAATAATCAGGGAGAAGGGAGGGCCAATCAGGGATAGCATAGGGAACTTATGCATGGAGTCTGAGCATGTAGGGGAAGCCCTAAATGAGTTTTTTGCTTCAATTTTCACCAGGGAAAGGGAACTTGTTGTAAATGAAAACTTAGCGGAGCTGGTCCTGATCATGATTGATGAAATTGATTTGCTAGAAATTTTGGAAAACATTAAGATAGATACGTCCCCAGGGCCAGATTTATCCTAGACAGCTCCGGGAAGCGAGAAAGGCGTTAGCTAAGCTGCTGGTGAGGATAATTGCTTCCTCAGTCTTCACAGGAGTCATACCGGAGGATTGGAAGGAGGCGAATGCTGTTCCTTATTTCAAGAAGGGTAATAGGGAAATCCCTGGCAATTAGAGACCAGTCAGTCTTGCGTCAGCGGTCAGCAAAGTTTGGAAAAAATTCTGAGGGATAGGATGTATGACTATTTGACAAAGAATTGTGTGATTAAAGCAGTCAGCATGGCTTTGTGGGGGGCAGGTCATTCCTCACAAATCTGATTGATTTCTTTGAGGAGGTGTCAAGACAGGTCGACGACAGTCGAGCAGTGGACGTGGTGCATGTGAACTTCAGCAAGGTATTTGATAGGGTTCCCCATGGAAGGCTCATTCATAAAGTCAGGAAGTATGGGATACAGGGAGATTTGGTTATCTGGATTCAGAATTGTCTGGCTAGCAGAAGGCAGACAGTGGTTGTAGATGGAAAATATTCTGCTTGGAGGAGTGTTGAGAGGGATCCCACAGCGCTATGTCCTTGGGCCTCTGCTCTTTGTAGTTTTTATAAATGACTTGGATAAGGAGGTTATGGGGTGCGTTAGTAAATTTGTTTATGACACAAAGATTGGAGGCGTCGTCGAAAGTATAGAGGGCTACTGTAGGCTGCAGCGTGTCATAGATAGGATGCAGAGCTGGGCTGAGAAATGGCAGATGGAGTTCAACCTGGGTAAATGCGAAGTGATTCATTTTGTATGGTCAAATTCGAATCCTGAATATACCATTAAATACAGGATTCTTGGCAGTGTGGAAGAACAGAGGGATCTGGGTGCGCAAGTGCATAGATCCCTCAAAGTTGCCACGCAAATGGATAGGGTGTCAAGAAAGCATATGATGTTTTGGCTTTCATGAACAGGGGGATTGAGCTTAAGAGCCGCAAAGTTTTTCTGCAGCTCCACAAGTCCCTGGTGAGACCACACTTGGAATATTGTGTCCAGTTGTGGACCCACTACTATAGGAACGATGCAGGGGCTATCGAGAGGGTGCAAAGAAAGTTTACCAGGATGCTGCCTGGCCTGGAGGGCTTGCTTTATGAAGAAAGGTTGAACAAGCTTGGACCTTTCTCTTTGGAGACAAGGAGGAGAGAGGAGATCTGGTCGAGGTGTACAAAATAATGAGAGGAATAGATAGAGTCAATACCCAGAGACTTTTCCCCAGGGTAGGATTGACTAGTATGATAAGTCATAGTCTGAAGACATTAAGAGGAAGGTAAAAGGGAGACGTCAGAGGTAGGTTCTTTTTGCAGAGAGTTATGATTGTATGGAATGCATTGCCAGCTCTGTTGGTGGAAGCAGAGTCATTGGGAACATTTAAGCGACTGATGAACATGCACGTGGATAGCAGTGAGTTGAGGGGTGCGTAGGTTAAATTACTACATTTTATATTAGGATTAAATCTCAGGACAACATCGTGGTCCAACTGGCCCGTTCTGTGCTGTACTGTTCTATGTTCTATGTTCTATTTAGTATATTTAAAACAGACACAGATAAGTTCTTGATTGACAAGGGGATCAAAGATAACTGACAGGAAGCAGGGAAATAGGGTTGAAAATCTACCATTCGTGATCAAATGGCAGAGCAGACTTGATGGTCCGAATGGCTTCATTTCTGCTCGTATAGAGTTGTGGCCTGATAATATTTCGGTCCTGGATGGCACGGTGTCTCAGTGGTTTGCACTGGTGCCTCACAACATCAGGTAACTGGGTTCGATTTCCTCTGGGTGTTCTAGTTTCCTGCCACAGTTCAAAGTTGTGCAGGTTAGGTGAACTGGTCATGCTGCATTGCCGATTGTATTCAGGGATGTTGATGTAAGGTGCAATAATCAAGGGTGTACGTATAGTATTAGGGTAGAGAATGGGATTGGTTTGCATACTCTTTGGAGGGTCAGTATAAACCTGTTGGGCTGAAGGGCCTGTTTTCACACAGTAGGGATTCTAAGAAAATGCAGACTGCTGCAATGATCCAATGAAGCACAACCCAAGCTCGAGTAACAGCTCACTTTACACTTTGATGCGTTACAGTCTGTAGGAGTTAATATTCAATTCCATAAATTCAAAGCCTGAACCCATTGTGGTTGTTCTCCACTTTCTGTACACTCTCCCTCCTGGGGTCCCTAAGCTCGTGTCTTCTTTATGTTCCATTCTACAGAGAAAATCAATTTCTAATATTTACACATTAATTTACACCCATTATATACCTGTGTCTCTTTCACCACAATTTAAAGCCCATTTGTCTTTCACACTGGGCCTCCAAACACTCTTTCCCACCTCTGCCAAGATACTAAAGCGCTCACTTTCCAATCCTTTACACGTTTGAAGAAGATTTAAACTGGACTTGAAACATTAACATTGTTTCTCTGTCTCTGCAGATGTTGCCAGTCCCCTAAGTTCCTTCAAAAATGAAAAGTTACAAAACACATTTTCAACAGAGCAAAGATCATTGGATACAGGAAATCTGAAACAAAAACAAAAATTTTTGGACTTACTGGGTGCTTTGAGGAACAGTCATAGAACCCGAAATATTAACTCTGCTTTCACTCCACAGATGCTGTCAGACTGGTCAGTATCTTCAGAAATTTCTGTTTTTGAACAAGTTTCAAGCATGTGTGTCAAAGCTGCTCACACGCCCTGTCCAACATGGAGAGCCATACACCGGGAAGTGAATTCACTTGCTCTGAAACTACATAAGGCTGTCATCACCGACACTACAGAGCTCTTAATCATGGTCATGGAGAGAAACGGCGGGAAACACATTCGCTTTAAACAGAAGATGGCATTACTGGAGCGGAAAATATTCAGGTGAAAACGTTAAATGCTTTTGAGGATTGCGACAACTGGAGGCATGGCATCATGAAGATACCCAAACAGGATGAGAATTTTTAAAAAAGGAAGTGTTCCCACATGAGAAACTGGGATAGGGCACTGTGTACAGGGGAGGAGGACGACCGTGTCCCCGTGCGAATGAGGACAGGCAGCAGAATTGTATTGCAGATATTGCATCTCAAACTGGGCATTCATGTGATGCTGTAAATCATAGCAGCCGTTGTAGCACCAGCAGAATCATATTCAACCACAATATAATCTCTCAGTCTACCATTACCATGAAGCTGATCTCCGCTTCAGTGATGGGTGTGGGTGAACATGCTACGGTCAGAACCGTGTGTACCTAAACCTGATGATAACCCAATCAAGCTACTGCACTTACTGCTTACATTAACAAACAGCAGAGGTAACATCTGATAGAGAGGGCGCCATGATCCCAAGACTGTGACCAGTTCTTTTAAAACCAGCTATGAATTACTGCTGGCCTGTCTACTCTTCCTCTTTTCTGTTAGAAAAATCCTTGATCCTCTTGTTAGAGACAGTTCAAGAACTTCCCTCCTATTACCATTTTGTTTACGTCTTTAAAATACTTACTGTGCCTTCCCCTGTGAGGAAAATGTAAAACATGGGTGTAAATTATCTGTCTGCCCTGCAGCCAATTCTTCAGTCACACCCTCCAATTATCCTCAGTATACTTTCCTAATTAATTTCACCTAAGATCGCACACTCATCTTGAACTTTTTTTATATGCTCGGAAAAGATCGTGCTACTTGTTTTTGTATTTCTTGCCAATTTACTACATCATGTGTTTTCTCCCCTTTTCCTCGCTTTCTTGATTGATACAGCCATATAGTGCACAAACAGACCCTTTGGTCCAACTTGTCCATGCTGACAGGCTTTTCCAAACTAAACTAGTCCCATCTGATTGCATTTTGTCCATATGCCTCTAAACCTTTCCCATTCATATGTTTGTCCTGATGAGTTTTCAATGTTGTAGCTGTACTTGCACCTCCCACTCTTTCTCTGCCAGCTCATTCCATATACACACATCACCCTCTGTGTGAAAACATTGACCCTTCGTCCATTTCAAATCTCCCCTTTTTTACCTTAAACCTCTGCCTTCTATGGTTGGACTCCCCCGTCCCCGGGAAAAGACCTTAGCTGGTCACTCTATTCATACCTCTCATGATTTTATAAACTTCTACCATGTCACCCCTCAACCTCCGACACGCTGTCTGACACTAACTTTACGAACAAACATTTACAGATAAAGCACTGAAAATTTGAAACAGTATTCAAATGACAGGTAAACAACCTTCAGCCCAAGCTTCATACTGTGATTTAT
This sequence comes from Chiloscyllium punctatum, assembly GCF_047496795.1. Classification (NCBI taxonomy): domain Eukaryota; kingdom Metazoa; phylum Chordata; class Chondrichthyes; order Orectolobiformes; family Hemiscylliidae; genus Chiloscyllium; species Chiloscyllium punctatum. The sequence goes on along the minus strand of NC_092790.1, from coordinate 42,463,679 downwards.
TTTTCTCCATGTTATAATACTAAGGCAGCAGGAAACTGTGACGAGTACCAGTAAGAGGTCAAACACCTGAATTGCTTTGTCCAAATGGGGTGATGATCTCTACAGTGAAAGCACATCACTGGCATGAACCATATAAGAAGGGCAATTTTTGTACCACACTGTCAGCGTGCAGTTGCCTTTAGCAGAGTGAGATGAAGGCTGAGTATACTTTTGAAATTTGGATCACAGTGTGAATTCAGTGCAAAGGGGGAGAGGGGTCTTCAATAAAGTTTACTCAAAGATGGAAACTTTCCTGAGTGAGATGTGAGTGGGAGGTGTAAAACAGCATGAATGGAGAGGCCAAGCCACACTGAGACCAGAGGCAAAGTGGCAGCACAAAACGCAGCTTGATGCTACTGCAGAGTAGGTAGACTTGATCAAAGAGTTTCAGGTGAAGTGGGGAGGGACCATAAGGTAAGATAATGTACTCTGTAATTTGAGAGGGAGAACCTGGAATCAGGAAGGGGACACGAGCAGGGAAGAAGATGGAACAGCAATGGCAGCAGTTTCTGGGGGGAATTCAGGAAGCACAGCTGAAATTCATACCCAGCATCTGCTTCTGGTCCCTGAAATAAACATCCTAAATCTGACCCTCCACTCATGCTCATCCATAGTATCCTTGAGAGCCTTTGTCAACCATGGGTGCTTCATCTTCTTATTGAGTTCTTCTTTTGAACAGAAACAATAATTTCTGGGCTGTTTGGGATATCTACTTGAATGTCTGCTCACGTATACTCACTGACCTTCCTCTGGGTCTATTTTCACATTCCGCTTCAGACCAGATGTGAGGCAGAAATCCTCAATTTAGATGTCTGGTTATTTTCAATCATTCAGGAGGCACTTCTGCCTGTGGCTGAACACATGATCAGCGGAGGCTGACTCAATTCTCCAAGTTTCTGCATCTCTGTTGTTTCTGTTTAACGACGCCACATTCCTGTGAGCTGGGTCTAACGTGACCTCCTTTTCCATCAAACCAGAAATCCCCGAACTCTGGTGGACAGGGCCTTCAGCTATGACTGTCCCATCTTCCACGGTGTTGCCCTCAATCCGTCCCCTCCACCCCAGAACAATGATAGATTTCTCCTTGTCCACACTTCCTCCTGCGCGAGAATCCACATTCACATATTCATCTTACGCCATTTCCACCATCTCCAACAGGACAGCACCATCAAACACAACTCCCCCTCCCGCCCACTTTCAGTATTTCACAGCGACCGTTCCCTCTGTGTGACCGTCCATCACCCCGAACGTTTCCCCACTCCCCCATCGCACCATCCCATGCAATTGGAGAAGCTGCAACACTTGCCCATTCATCTCTTCCCTCCTCACTATCCAAGGCCCCAAACATAGCTTCCAGGTGAAGCAGCATTTCACTTGTAACCTTTCAATCTGATCTCCCGTCATTGCTGCTCATAATGCAGTCCTTTTTATTGGCGAGACCAAATAGAGATTGCTTTGAGGAACACACCCACTCTGTCTGTAGAAATAACTCTGACCTTCTCATTGCTTCCCATTTCAATAACTTACATTGCTCTCATGATAACATTTCGGCCCTGGGTTGCTGCAATGTCCCAAGACAGCACAACCCAAGCTCGAGTAACAACGCACTTTAAAGTTGCGTACGTTACAGCCTGTAGGAGTTAATGTACAATTTCATAACTTCACAGTCTGACCCCATTATAACTGTTCTCTAGTTTCCGTACAATCTCCCTCCTGGCCTCCCTATGACCTTGTGTGGTTGTATCTTCTTTATCTTTCACTCAATAGAGAGAACCCCTTTTCCCCATTCACATCTTAATTTAAAGCTATTTCACATGATCTACTCGTTCACCACTACTAAAAGCATGTTTATCTTTTGCCACACCCTCTTTTACCCGTCAAACCACTCCCCACATCTATCAAGGGATTATAAAGCTTATTTTTCAATCCTTTTTCAGTTCTGAAGAAGTGTCATACTGGACTTGAAACGCTAACTCTATTTCTCTGTCTCTGCAGATTATACCAGACCTGTTGAGTTTCTCTAGAAATGAATAGGCTCAGAACAAATTTTCAATTAAACAAATAACTATGGAGACTGGAAATGAAAATGCAAAAATTGCTGGAGAAAATGGGAGCTTTGTAGAAGGTTCACTGGTCCTGAAAGATTAACTCTGCTTTCACTCCAAAGATGCTGCCAGACCTGCTGAATTTCATCAGCAATTTCTTTTTTTGAACAAGTTCCATAGACGTGTGTTAAAGCTGCTCAAACGCTCTGTCTCACACGGAATCCACTGGGATGTTACCGATAATGCAAGGTGCACAGATTACTTGATCTGAAACTGCATAAGGCTGGCATCACTGACACTGCAGAGCTCTTAATCATGCTCAGCTAGAAAAACAGAGAGGAACACATTCACATCAAACACAGAAGATAGCATTGGGGGAATGGAAAAGATTCAGATGCATAGGTTAAGGGTTTGAGTAAAGTAACAAATTGGAGGCGTAACACCAGGGAGAGACCTTCAGCAGAATGAGAATAGGAAAATGGAAGTGTTACCACATCAGAAACCAGGTTAAGACATTGAGTACAGAGCTGATGGGTGAATGGGTCTTGGTGTGAACTGAGGGATAGTTAGTAGAATTGAATTGAACATATTGGAGCTCAAAGTGGGCATTCATGTAGTGTGGTAGAATCAAAGCAGCAGCAGAATTGTATTCAACTACAATCCGTTTCTTTCAAGTCCTGCCTGGAGATACCTTCAGGTATTATCGATGTAAAGGAGGTGACCCCTCCAGTCAGACATTGTATTTTAGGCATGCGGTCTTGTTTGAAGTCTGCATATGTCTTCACCTGGAATCAGACTAGGTTTATTTACAAAGTAGGAGTTAAGAAAATATCATTTTGACTGACTGTCTATAAATCATACTTTTTTTGAGAAAATATAATGCATCTGGAAATACGAACCGGCAAATGAAAATTCATCTTACAGATTAGATGTGTGTGTGTGTGTGTGTGTGTGTGTGTGTGTGTGTGTTTTCACGCACGTGCGAGTGTGTGATTGAAAACAAGGTGGAGTGTCTGTGGGAGGGAGAGAGAGAGTGTGTGTTTGTCAGAGAGTGAGGGGGAGTGTGTGTGTCTTTGGGAGGGAGAGAGAGTGTATGCGTGCGTGTGAGAGGGGGGAGAGTGTGTTTGTGTGCGGGAAGTAGAGGGTGAATTTGCATGGGTGTATTTAAAGGGGAGAGGGAAAGGATGTGTGTCTCCTCGTTAAAACACAGGCAGGTTTGGCAGATCTCTTTCCACACAAACACTCTATGGTTCCAGTTCTCCCCCTCTCTGCAGCCTCTGCTCCATTTGTTGTTTCTGTTGCAGACCCAGATGTTGTAACTACAGTCCCCATTCTCCATCCAGAGTTGGTTCACCAAATCCTCAGGTCTCCCTGAATGTCTAAGGCAGCTCTCAGCACAACCTCCAGTAAACCATCTCCATCACCTCCACTAACCTTTCCATGACAGGAGGCAGTCAGATACTCCTCAGTTCCTGTTCCTTGACAATAATACTCGAGGGGTTTCCTCATGGTATGGACTGCACAATCAACTTAGAGGGACAAACACAGGCCATCAGAGGTCAGGCACAGGCCAAGTTTCAAAGACGTGTCTCAAAGCTGCTGGAACCCCCTTTCCAACTTGGAGCAACAGCCCGCCACATACCATTGCATTTTTTCTGAGATTCACAATGCCAGCACTTGATACACTCGGGAGTGAAAAAAACAACACCAGGGAAAGGTACAGAAAAACAAACAATTAATTAAGTGATAACATATTGTGAAAATATGGAAAAGGAGACAGGGGAGTAGGAGTAACTGGAGAAGTGAGACAACGGTGGGTCCAATCACAAGAATAGGAGCATTCAAAAAAATTATTGCCAGCTCAGTTGAAATGGTTAGTTACATCAAATTGTGAATCTGCCTCCCAGAACCATCCAAGACACCATAAACTGGGACAAGGCACCAGCCAGAATGGAGAGCTGCGCAGACCATGCTACTGGACTGCTCTATAAACTGGACTACCTGCCCAGCATGGGGAACAGTGCAAACCTTTGCCAGTATATGGCTACTATACTTGGACTACAGAAATGTCTTGTACGGGAAGATGCGTAACCCATGCAGTAAGTGACAGTAAATGGACTCCCACAAATGTATGGCTCAGTATCTCCACTGCCGAAATATAAGATAAGAGATTGTGTCTGTGTGTGTGTATGTGTGTGTGTCTGTGTGTGTTGGTGGTAGTAGATATGAAAAGTATTATTTGAGAGAGAATAGACATAGAGGAAATCAGTTCATATGTGAACAACTGACAGGGCTTTGTGTCATTAACAGAGGGAGACTGAGGACCGTGTCATAGTTAGAGGTGACGATGTGCTTGTGAATATTAAAGTAAAGGCTTTCCCAGACCCAACAACAATATAAAGCAATCCGTGCAGGAATGATGGGATTTTGGTCTGCGTTTAGATACAAGCCATGGAATACCGACTCAGATTTAGTTAAGCAACAGCAGATTATTGGCTTTAATAAGATTGTGTTTCATAGCTGAAGGTTCAAACAGCAGATGGGATGAACCAGTGAAGTATATCGTGCAGATGACAATAGTTAAAATTAGGAATGGTCAGGATATGGTAATCAGCTTGTGGCCAAAGGGATCACCGTAGTTGTGACTCGTCTGTTTCAGCCTCAGTTATTGGCCAGGGATGAGATGTAGTCAGAGGAAGGAAATGGAATTTCCATCCAGAACAGAAGACAGTGACCTCCAAGCTCTCAATATTTAAATAGCAAGGGCAGTGATGCAATGCATCCTGGTTCATACCTGAAAGTGAGTAGGTCAACCAACAAGGCCCAGTACCAGAACTAAAGGTGATAAAGAATGAACAATATTGCTTTGTTGTGGTTTGGAGCGTGAATACTTACAGAGTAGAGTAAATGAAAAGAACAGTAATACAGTCGCACATGGTTAATGCAAATAATATATCAACAGTGAAACTTACCAGGGACACCAACAATAGCCAGGATAGGATAATAAAAACATTGAATAAGGTAAAGTACAAATCTGATCCGCGATGATAACGGCCACCAATAATATGTAGAAAAAAACCAAACATAATAGGATAAACCCTTGTCCATTGTTGTAACTTTCCAGTATAACATTCTCAGATTCTGATCCACTGTGAGAACTGTCCAGTCTAATGTTCTCAGTTTCTGATCTCTCCCTGTCTCTGGAGCAACCGATCCCTGTTAGTGCTATCGGTGGTGCTCCCGCCCATACTATGGGATAACATATTGAATCGATCCCTTTTATCATTAAAAGATGGAAACTGTCCACTGGGATAATTAGAATCCATGGAGACTAACAGTATTCACAGTTAGCAAACAAACACGTTCAGTTAACCAGTTCCTTACATCATTTTACATAACACAATGAAAGGGAACATTTACTCGGTTTGGATTGAATGGATGAGAATTGCTGAGGGACAGATCATAAATCTTGCAATCTTTTTAATCTGTCTTTCCTATATATGGGAGTATTGTTAGAACACTGCACTGTTGTATATGATTCACCCTGTTTATAAAAGGAGACAGGAATAAAATAACAGACGAGCTGCATAAAATGTTTGGTGGAGACGTTTCTAGATACCTTTGCGTAATGCTGCTCCAAGTTTGAAATTCCCTGTTCTCAAGTCCTTTCTTAACCTTGTGACATCATTCAGAGCATTCAAACTGCTGCTCAGGAACAGGGAGAAACAGGAGGTAGTCACTCAACTGCTCGATTCTGGGCAGAGGAACAGGAGGCAGTCTTTCAACTGTTCCAGACTGGAACACAGGCACAGGAGGAGTCACTCAACTGCTCGGGACTGGGACACAGGAACAGGAGGCAGTCACTCAACTGCTCGTGACTGGGACACAGGAACAGGAGGCAGTCACTCAACTGCTCGAGACTGCGATACAGGGAAATCTGGAAGCTAGTGAGGCCCAGATTTCTGTTCCCCAGGAACAGGAGGAGGTGACTCACTGTCCACCACTGTGAGACACTGGAAGAGAAGAGGAATTGGCTTGGTACTAACAGAAATATCTGAATAATTTGCATGAACGAGCCATTCAATCCTGCTCCAACATTCTTCAAAACCATGGCTGATCTGAATGTAATTCACCCATTCTAGTTTACAGAGATTTCCCTCTCTGCAGTCTCTGATCCATTTGTTGGTCATGTTGCAGATCCAGATACTGTAACTACAGTCACCATGCTTCATCCAGAGTTGGGTCACTAAAGCCTCTGGTCTTCCTGAATTTCCACAGCAGCTTAAAACACAGCCTCCAGAAAACAATCCCCGAACGTACAAAAACTAGAGTTAAGTTAAATGTCAGTCAAAGGCAAATGAGAAGCCTGGTCTGAATCACTAACAGTTGTGAGGAATCCTCATGTAACTGAGCAGATGATCAGCCGATAGTGATTAACACAGGCGTTCAACGAATAGGAACAGAGCAAGTTACAAAGGTGTGCCTCGAAACTGTTAAAACCCCAATATCCAACATGGAGTACAGGGCAGGACACTGGGAAGTCAACGAAAACGCAAGCAATGCTTTTTTGAACACTGTTTCACAGCTTCTTAGTGTTGGAAGCTGATGCTCTTGAGTGAGCAACATTCAAGGGCAGGAAAAGATATAGGACAGTTATTCACATTGAAACTGGACAGTTAAAACTAGATGGTGGGGAAGCAGTTTCAACACCAACAAATGGGAGGGATTTGGGCAATAGACAGAGGGAGAGAGACTCTGAGTCAGTGTTATGGAAGGATGTGTTTGCAGGTTTCAGAATGCTGTAATGAAGACATTTCGATCATATCTAGCAACATAGGTTAGCATGTCCGGGAATGATGAATTAATACGATATTGGTACAAGGTCAGATAGAGTCAGAGTCTCGGAGATGCACAGCACAGAATAAGATGCTTCAGTCTAACTCGTCCATGCTGATGGGATATCCTAAATTAAACTAATCGCATTTGGCCAATATTGATGTAAACCCTTCCTCTTCATGTACCCATCCAGATATCATTTAGATGCTATAATTGTAAAAATCCTCCACCATCTCCTCTGGCAGCTCATTCCACGCATGCACCATCCTCTGTGGGAAAAAGTTGCTCCTTAGGTCTTTTTAAAAATCTTTTCCCTCTCATCGGAAATCCATGCCCTCTAGTTTTGGGGAAAAAGACCTTAGCTATGCACACTATAAATGCTCCTCACGCTACAGGAATAAAATAACCCAATCATCAAAGTTTGTGAGAACCCAATCTACTCGAACTCTCCCTATAGATCCAATCCTGGCAACATCCTTGTAAATCTTTACTGACTCCCTTCAACTTTCACAATATATTTCCAAAAGGAAGGAGACCAGAATTGAATGCAGTACACCAAAAGTGGCCAAAGTAATGTGCTGTACAGCAGCAACATGACCACCCAATTCATATAGTCAAAGCACTGGCCAATAAAGGCAAGCATACCAAATGCCTTCTTCACAATCCTACCTAACTGCGACTCTACTTTCAAGAAATTATGAACCTGCATTCTAAGGTCTCTTTGTTCAGCAACACTCCCCAGGACGTTAGCATGAAGTGTACATGCCCTGCCCTGATTTGCATTTCCAAAATGCAGCACCTCCCATTTATCTAGATTAAAACTCACCTGCCAATTGTCAGCCCATCTGCCCGTCTGATCAAGATTCCATTGTACTCTGAGGTAAACCTTCTTTGCTGTCCACCGCACCATCATTTTTGGTTTCATCTGCAAACTTAGCAACTATTGCTGCAATGATCACATTCAAATGATTTATGTGAATAGTGAAAAGCAGTGGAGCCAGCACTAACCCTTGTGGTACACCAATGGTAACAACCCTCCTTTTCGAAAAACAGTCCTTTACCACCACCCTCTGTCTCCTGCCTTCGGGCTAATTCTGTATACATATGGCTAGTTCTCCCTGTATTCCATATGAACTAAACTTGTTAACCAATCTACCATGCAGGAAGTTGGCAAATACCTTACTGAAGTCCATACCAACAATATACACCTCTGCCTCAATGAATCCTCTTAGTCACTTCTTCAAACATACTCAGTCAATTTAGTGCTTCGATCCATGTGGCCTATCACTTATGAGTCCTTGCTTTTCAAAATCCAGGCAAACCTTGTGCCTCATAATCCTTACCAACAACTTGCCCTCCACTGAAGTCTGGCTCACTAGCTTTTCCTTACCATCCTTCTTAAACATAGTCAATAATCGCACCAAGTTCACAAGCCTCCTATCTTCTGGTACCTCATCTGTGACAATTGACGATACAAATATCTCAGCAAGGGGCCCAGCATTCATTTCACTCGCTTCCCACAGAGTTCTCGGGTCCATCTGATCAAATGCTGAAGATTTTCCCAACTTAACGGGTTTACGAACTCCAGCATCTCCTTCTCTGTAATACAGGCACTTTTCAACATGTCAAGATTTATTTCCAAAGTTCTTTAGCTTGCATATCTTTCTGCCCAGCCAATACTGACGCACGATGCTTGTTTAGTATCGCCTCCATCTCCTGCAGTTTTGCACATCGGCAACCTTGCTGATCTTTAAGTGGCCCAAAACTCTCCTGAGTTATTCTTTTGTCCTTAATGTATGTGTAGAGTCCCTTTGGATTCTCCGTAACTCTATTTGCCAGAACTATCTCATGTCCCTTTTATGGCCTCCGGATTTCCCTCTAATGTATATTCCTACTGGGTTTAGACCTTTATCGACAGTCACTTTAAATTTGGAATTAAGTGCCAAATGACGATGATGAATCCATCGACATCCTAGACAGGAAGTGTGGACTTCTCTGAATGTTCCTGTCACTGCTCTAATACAGAAACGTTGGACCTTCCGTACAACATATGCTTCAGTAATTAATTTATATAAAAATTGACAAACATCTTAATGCAGGTTTATTTGCTGTAAAGCAGTATTTTTTATGCTTTTTCCCCTCAGTCCAAAACCAAAAGTGAACTTATTCATTAAGACTTATGAATTAATGAGTCAGGTTTGGCTGGGAGATAGGGCAGAATGGGGGCAGCGGCTGTGGAGACTGCATGGGGAGTACAATGATATCTCCCAGTCATCAACACTCTTAACGTCAGATAGAATTAAATATAATTCATAACAAGGAACGAGCCAACGTTTGGAAGATGCAATGCTGAATGACAATGTGAACTTAACAGAATAATTTTAAATGTGATAAAGTGAACTATATTTAGTATACACACAATTTAATCATTGGGAGTAGGGTCACCAAACCTGAAGGATTAAATTTGATTTCTCTTCACAGATACAGCCAGACTTGCTGAGCTTTCCTTCCAACGTCTGTTTTTGTTTGAGATTGATCATATTGTTCATATCTGGCAGGATGCTTACAATTAAAAGCTCATACTAATAACAAAATGCGCAGGGCTACGGGGACAATACAGGAGAATAATAGTAGAGATATCGCTCATTCCAAACTGGAAGAGACAATGGGCTGAGGTTTCACCACCTTTGCTTTAATAATTCTATGTTATGCATTGAAAGCTTTTGGAGATTGGGGATACAAGCTTATTCAATGAAGGACACAGATTGTTCCATCATCAAAAATCTATCCCTATTATTTCATGAAGTTCAACTGCATCTAAAATGTATTTTCAAACAAAATATATTTCCTGAGATTTACAAGATGTTCATATTTTCTTTTTACTTTCTATCTTAAAGAAGAAACAGATTTCGGCTGTAATTCAGGTGTCACAGACACACCAACTGTAATAGAAACATAAAAGGACCACATTGTCCAAATATTACCAAGGTCAACATGTAGACCTGTCAAGAAACATGAAATATAGAGATAATGGAAACATGAAAAATAAACAGAAAATGCTGGAGAAATGAAAAATATGAGGAAGTATCTGCAGAGAGCAACATAATTAACATATGTAATATGATGTGACACTGTTCTGAAAAGTCCTATTAGAATCAAAGGGAATTTTTTTTGCATCTCTGCTCAGATGTTGCCAGATCGACTGAGTTTCGCACCAGCTCTTTTGATTTCTTTCTTCTTTCTGAACTGTGGCAAAGTGTCTGATCTGAATGACAACAGCAAAGTTGTTATCTCAGATGAATCTCGAATAATTTGTTATGGACATTAAATGAGAAATTACAAAGTTCCTATGTTTGACAGGGCTCTAAATATCGGTGACGTATTGCATTGTGAGAACTTGCGATGAAAATGTTGAAACAAAACAGAAGTTGCTGCAAATGCTCAGCAGGTCTGGCATCATCTGTGCCGAGAAATCAGAGTTAACGTTTCAGGTCCAGTGCCCCTTCCTCAGAACTGATAGTAACAGGGAAAATGTTGGTTTATATGCAGAAGAGACTGGATAGCTCTTAATGGAGACTGTTTGTAGCTAACAATAGGGTGTGAGTAATAGAAGGCGATGTGAGAACTAAGCCTGGTGTATGGATAGGGGGCTAGGACATTGGGGAGTTCAGGCCCGAAAATTATTGAACTTGATTTTGAATCTAAAGGGCTGCAAGGTCCGCACATGGAAAATGAGGTGTTGTTCTTCCAGCTTGCGCTGAACTTGCCTGGAACACTGCAGCAAGCCTGACACAGAGAAATTGGTCAGGGAACAGGACGGACTGTTAAACTGGCAGGCAACAGAAAGCTCAGGGTGTTTTGCAGCGGTACAACTTGGATGTTCTGTGAAGAGGTCACCCAGTCTACCCTTCATTTCCCCAATGTAGACGAGACCACATTGTGAGCAGCGCATGCAGTTGACTGGATTGTGGGAAACGTTGGTAAGGGGCTGCTTCACATGGAATTTATGGCTGGGCCCTTTGATACTGATGAGGAGGGAGGTAAATGGGAAAGTGTGACACCTCCAGCAAGGGAAAGTGAAGTGGACCTGTGGTGGGAGTGAATAAAGAGTAGACCAGTGTATCCTGGAGGGAATGATTCCTCCAGAGGGTGGACAATGGAGGAGAGGTGAATATGTGCAGGTGGGGGCATCTCGCTAGAGGTGGGGGAAATGCAGGCTGATGATCCTCTGCAAGTGAATGCGGCTGAGATAGTAGGGAAACTCTGTTGCGAGAGAGAAGGGGAGGGGCAGGCTAGAAGTGCAGGAGATGGGTCAGACTCGGTTGAGGACCCTGTTGACAACAATGATGGGGAATCCTTTGATTGAGGAACAAGGTGGACATTTCAAAGGCTACCTTGTTGAATTTAGTATCATCAGAAGCAATGCGGTGGAGATTGAGGAACTGGGGGAATGGAATTGAGTCTACAACAGGAAACCAGATGTGAGGACATATTCTCCAGGAAGCTGTGGGAGTCGGTGTGTTAATACTGGATATCAGTGGCTTGTCTATCCACAGAAATGGAAGCAGAGATGTTGAGGAAAGGAAGGGAGTAGTCAAAGAGAGACCAGGTGAAAGTGATGGAGGGCTTCAAATTCCAAGCGAAATCAATGAACCTTTCCAATTCCAGACAAGAGATAAAAGTCGCAGCGATGATATCATCTGTGTATCGGAGAAAGAGTTGTGGGTGGGTGCTAGAATAGAACAGGAACAGTGAATAGTCGATGTACTCCAAGAAAAGAACAGACATAACTGGGGCCCACGTGTGTATCCATGCAGTTCCTCTGTGCGGCAAGTGCAGGCTGAAGCAATGGGTATGTCCTGGTAGCTCTGTTTGTGAATTTTTGTAAGGAGATAGAAGCGAGATCTGCTATCAGAGGACCATCAGCTCGGGGGCAGTTAGGGGGAAGGGGGCGAATGGGGCAGGAATCTCCAGATGAAAGGTGGTCAAGTTATCATAGTTGATATAATGGTTTGATGTGCCATGGTAGGGTCATGGTCCAGGGGAGATTAGAGGAGGTATCTGAGAGTGGGCGTTCAAACTCTGCAATGTCGAGGTCAGTCCACCAGGCTACAGCAGCATCACCCTTATCGGCACAGGTTGAATAACACAGTTATGGTTGGATCTAAGCACATGGAGTGTCGGCTGTTCGGGCAGTGATAGGTTGGATTTGGTGAGGGGAGTGCAGAATAATTAAGACAACCAATGTCATGTTGAGATTTCTCAATGAACCGATTTAGTTCAGGTAAAGACTAGAAGGAGGGGTGATTCCAGGAGGAGGGAGAGTGTTGCAACTGGGTAACGGGGTCTATGGGGCAGGGAGAGGAATCTTGCTGAAAGAAATGTGCATTGAGGCGAAGACAGCGGAAGAGCTCAACTAAATGTCATGCCTAAAATTCATTAAAGTGGGGGCAGAGAGGTAAATTTCAGACATTTGATTAGAACAGAACATTCAGCATCAGAGAGTGAAAGTTCAGTAGGGATGGTGAATAAAGGACAGGAGGTGGAATTGGAGGAGGGGATGGAGTCAGAGGCAGGGTATGTGGTGTCAGGAAGGTTCCAGAGGGTCAAGGGCATCTCCACGTTGTTGCAAATTGTGTGCCCGGTACATCTGGTCAGTACGGCGAATGAACCGATGAATAAATTAGAATTGTGGAGTGGCGCAGCCTTGAGTTAATGTGATGCGATACTGCTGGACAGAGAAACTGTTGAACTCAGTAGCACTGAAATCGTTCGATCAGTCCTCAGAAATTAACTGATTGAAAATAATTGGGAAGGTAATCTTACTGTAACTTCCTGATTTCACTGAAGTGACACTCAAGCAGCAAGATCTTACTTTTCGGAGACTTTCGATCAACCTGTGAAAATATAATATGTCTTGATGTTTTTATCAAGACAAATTTATCCATGGTTTTGGAAGGCACTAGCAAGGGCAGAGTTTATTTGTCATTCCCAATAACTCTGGGGAAAGTGTCATTCTTCAGTGAGGAAATTACCAGCGCTGAATTTCCTGCGATTCCCAGTGACCACAGTTTCCTCAGGATCCCTGATGTCACAAGAGTCAAATACTAATTTAATGCAACGCAAGTTACTCTGACCTCACCTCAACTGACATTGGAAAATTAGTTAAATGAATAAAGAACAAAAGGACAGTACACGGCCTGATTGAGCAATGTGCGCACTCTACTCACAATGTTTAAGGGAAAACTGATGCATTGACTTCTGATTCTGAGGAGAGGTTTATTCTATTTGTGATGAGGCCATTTGGCTAAGTGCTGTTAAGAGATAACAAGACACTCCACTCTGTACCATGGGGAACAAAACTAGCCTGTGCACGGTGCATCAGACAATGACAGAAATGCACTATTGTCTGTTCCTATTGGTCATTGATCATCTCAATCTCATCATTGACTGATGACAAATAGCAGCATAGAAGCCAGTGGCTCCCATCATCCCAGTTGGAAAGCAAAAAGGGGAAGGGATGGCCAGAAAAAGTGGGAGTAACTGGGGAATTTGTGTAACTTACAGTGGGAGTGGCAGAAGAAGAGTGTGAAGGGAGATTATCAGTGGAAGAGTATGTAGCAGCAGAAGGGGCAGTGCAAACGAAATAGGAGTGTAAGAAAAGAGTAGGACCGCGGAGGACGAATGGCAGATGAAATTTTAGTGACAGTGAAAAGCTTGTTTTCGAGGAAGTGAGATTGGATGAGAAAAAAAATCACTGTTCAAGAAAATCGGGATCTGGATTCCATTCAAATTAAGTAAGGATTTCTTGTACTTTTCCTTCTCTAACTTGATTCTTGTACACGTTGTACATGTACTGTATATTTCGATATCTTCATCAACAGCAGACAACATGTTTTTTTCTCCCCTACTGTGGTGTTTCAACATTTTTGATTTTTTTTCACAGTATGTATTTGCTTCCAATTCAAGGTAGACATGAGAATATGATTTGATCTTCTGCAGTTTGCCCCAACATAGAACTTAATTGAACATTTATCCTCATCACACTCGCTGATTTAAACAAACAATGAATGAGTCCATGTCCATCCTGCAGATGAAACATTTCTTCAGCTTTGGCTATTGTAGGGAATGTTAGAAAGAACAGTGCCACGCAAAATACTAATGTTCCAGCGCAAGGTGCCAAAACGCACTTTTTTCCGAAATTATTTAGAAGGTTTAGAAATAAAATATGCAGAGGGACAGAGTGTAAAAGGTGAATTCAACTCTGTGTCGAAACTACTATTTATCGAAACTCCCTCATAAAATATGTTACCTACATCACTCATAAATTCACCAAAATAGGAAAGGCAAGAGACTGGAATTGTCAAATCATCCTCTGAATAACATTTGGAGAACAGGAAGGAAATCACGATTTGTTTGCGATATTCAGAAATGACGATTGTGAGAATGTGGAAGGTGGGGAGCAGTGGAATTATGATCAATGTTGTGGATGACACAAAAATAAGCTGGGTGGATCACAGCCAGGAGTAAAATGTAAGGCTACAAGAGGATATAAACAGATTATTCAGATAGCTAGATCAACGGTCAATGAAATTTAACACCGATAAATTGGGAAGATGAAAGTCAGAAGTAACAAGACAAGTGAGTATGAAAGAGGAGGGCTAAATTTGCTCGTTTCTTTCTTTGCAGCAGGGAAGGTTGAGGAGGGAACCTAGTTCAGATGTACAAGAACATATAGGGTATGGAGAGGATGAACAGACAGCAGTTGTGTTCCTCAGTCAAATGATCAAAAACAAAGGGACATATTTTTAAAGTGAAAGGCAGGGGATTGAGAGAGAATTTGTGGAATGTGTTTCGAACTGAGAGGGTGGTATGAATCTGGAATGCATTATCTAGTAGAGTGGTTGAGGCAGGTAACCTCACAAACGTTGAAAAAGCCTTTGGATATGCACTTGCTGGCACAGGCGTGTTAGGCCTGGTTTTCATTGCATGATTGTGTGCAGTGGCAGCCATGGACACTCTGATATATTCTGAAGCAATAAACAATGATAGTTGCTGCTTTGTTCCTTTGACTGAACTCAGTAAGTGGCTACATCACAAAACAGCATCATCTCATGGAGCTTCAGCACTTACTCAGCCAAAGGCAGCCCAGCCATCTCAGGGAACATTCAGGGTAATTCATATGCTCAGTGCAAGCATTGTCCCATAATAGCACCAATATTATTCTAGCTGTTTGCCACCATTATTATAGCGACAGCCATGACATGAACACAGCTTTCCCTTCATTATAATACAGACCTCTAGCAATAAGATTGCTATTTCTCTGAAGCATAATAAATTCTTTCCCAGGTATTCACTTTGACAAACAAGTTTTCCTGAGTTTTGCTGCCAGTTGTTTATCACAGAATTCCTCAACTCACTCCACCTCAACCTCTTTCCCCTTGAATATTTTCTTGTTCACTGTCTCCATTATCCCATACTCCTCACTCTCTCACATCCCCCACACTCTCTATCCTTATTTGTTAATTCCTGAAAAACCTGTGCCTCATCACGATCATTTATTCCAACTCCCAACTCACATTTTGGACTGATTTGATTCCTTCTCTCGGCATGGTCATTAGACTGGCCATGCCTGATGTCCTAATCATCTCTACCTTCTGCTCAGTTCCTGATCTGCTGTTTGGTTCTCACCCTCCTGGTTTATTCAAATCCATCTAACTTGCACTCGCAAACCTCCCCACAAGGATGTTGGTGCTTGTCCAGTTAAGATGCAACCTGTCTTTTTTATACAGGTCCCACCTGTCCTGGAAGAGATCTCCATGATCCAAAAATCTGAAACCATTAACCCTGAACGAGGTTTTTAACAACATGTTAAGCTATACTGTGTTCCTCATCCTTCCCTCTTTTCCACATGGCTCGGAAAGTAATCCAGAGATTACAGATGATTGTTTTCTCTCTCTGTCTCTCTCTCTCTCTTGCTGTCTCTCTCACGCACACACACATTCTCTCACACACACAGAGACAGACACCACATTACTTTGCAGAAGAATATAAATAACTGGAACGATAACTGGAATGAAGGATTTAGTTAAAGGGAGAATGAGAGAAATTGCGCTTCTTCTGGATGTCAGTTTGCTCGCTGAGTTGGAGAGTTCATTTTCAGATGGTTCATCACTGTACTAGGGAACATTATCAGTGAGCCTCTGGTGAAGTGCTGGTATTATGTCCCACTTGCTCTTTACGTGTTTAGGTTTCCTTGAGTCAGTGATGTAATTTCCAGTATTGGTGATTTTATGTCCGGTTCTTTTTCTCAGAGAGTGTTAGGTGGAATCAAAATCTATTTGTTTGTTGATTGATTTCCGTTTGGAATGCTATGCTTCTAGCAATTCTGGATTAGTGGTACTGGAAGAGCACAGCAGTTCAGGCAGCATGCGAGGAGCAGTAAAATAGACATTACGGGCAAAAGCCCTTCATCAGGAATTTTTTCTAGGAATTCTCGTGCATGTCTATGTTTGGCTTGTCCTAGATTGAAGTTCAGACCCAGTCGAAATGGTGTACTTCCTCATCTGTATGTAACGATGCTGGTAATAGTGGGTCATGTCATTTTTCTGGCTAGTTGTTGCTCATGTATCCAGATGGCTAGTTTTCTGCCTGTTTTTCCGATGTAGTGCCTGTTACAGTGCTTGCAAGGCTTATTCTTCCTGGGGGAAAACAGATAAATGTGTGAACATATTGCGGTGCTCAAAAGTATGAAAAAAAGTTGAAGAGTAAAACAGGAATACTCTGTTTCCGTAAGTTTGCATTACAGCATCAAGCAGTTCTAATTTTTTAACTTGTCAGCAAAAGAGCCAGGAGTGAGAAAAGGAAAAACTTCTTTATTGAGAGGCTTGTTAGGATTTGGAATGGAACTGCCTGGGAGAGTTGTGGATGAAGATTAAAAAGAGAACTGGTAATGCATTTGAAATTATCAATTCAACAGGCTGCAGCGATAGAGTTGGCAAATAGCGGGGGGGGGGGGGGGGGGGGGGGCTTGGGAGACGTTCCTGGAGCTGATGTACACACAGTGGCCAATGGCCTCCTCCTGTACTTTAAAGTTTGCACTCTATCATGTGTCTGATTAGAATAAAAGTCAGTATCAGATTATTTCCCATTGAAAATGCTCACAAATATCTGATTATTTTAGTGCAGCATAAGCATTTAAAATGCAAGTATTACAAGACCAGCCTCATTTTGTAGTCTAATTATTGCTCAGAACACGAATATATTAATTGTTGTATTCCTATTGCTAAAACAAATCTGTCATCGCTTTGGCACAAACCTTTTTGAAAAGGTCTGACTTTTCTCTCACACGATAATATGTTCATCGTTTTTTGTTTACTGTCTACATTTCATATTAAATAACATTCTTTCTAAAAACTAAAAGTTTTCAAATTATTGTTCACTAAAATTTGATAGCACAAATCATTTATTTAGGTTAATATTCACAGTCCATTTTTGATTATGGCCATTTTTAATTCGCTGGCAAATGGCTGAAGCTTGTACATTTCAGTGAGAAATTAAACAAATTGATTATATATAAATGTATAAGAACGCAAATTCTATTTGATTGTTCAACCATTTGCTCACCCTAAACATGTAATCATTCAGAATCCAACCACTTTCAAAATGTTGGAGTGACAATGCATTATTTTGAATCCTGACATTGTGTATGTAATTCTGATCGCCAAAAGAGTTACATCCATGTTGTTTGTTCGATACAAAATAAAATGCACATTCTTTATTTCTGTGTTAGAAAATCATGACAGGAGTCTATATTTTTGTTCCATAAATATAGAATCAACCTAATGCTTTTCAGAGATTATAGTACAGTTGAAAAATCATAGTTGACATCTTACTTTTGCCCAATTCACGAAACATAGTAAACATCTGATGAATACATGGGTCACCCAACAAATTGTACCTGAATAAAACAGCAGTAAATGACAAGTCAAGAATCACGTTAATAACTGAAGTTAGCGGAGCCTGCCTGGTGTAGGACACCACACAGACTGGCATTCAGGTGAATGGAACAATGGACAACATCACTGGAAGTTTTGGGCTAACGCCCCTCCCCAGGTTCCTAATCTCATACCCACCACTCTCTCACACATTTAGCAATTGATAAGAATCCACAGACTGGGTGAACATAAAACACAGAGCAGTACAGGACAGTGGAGACCCTTCGACCCTTGACGTCCTGCTGAACTTTTATCCTACTCGAAGATCAGAATAACTGACATACCCTTCATGTGCCTATCCAATACTCACTTAAATATCCCCTAATGCAGGCGACTCTACTAACGCTGCTGGCAGTGCATTCCAAGAACACACCACTCTCTGTGTAAAGAACCTACCTCTGACATCTCCTCAAACCTTCTTCCGAACACCTTAAAATTATGCTCACTCGAGATAGCCATTTCCACCCTGCGAGAAAGTCTCTGGCAACCCATTCTACCAATGCCTCTCATCATTTTATACACCTCTATCATGTCACCTCTCATTCTTTATTGCTCCAAGGAGAAAGCCCTAGCTCCCTCATCTTTTCTTTGTAAGACATGCCCTCCAGTCCAGGCAGCATCCTGGTAAATCTCCCCGGCATCCTCTCCAACGCATCAATGTCTTTCCAGTCATGCGACGACTAGAACTGAACACAATATACGAGGTGCAGTCTCACCAGACCTTTTTGGCGTTGCAGCATAAACTTGCGGCTCTTAAACTCAATCCCTGGCTCATGAAAACACCATCCATCTTAATAACCTTATCAGCTTGGGTGACAACATTGAGCGTCCTATGATATGGAACACACCATCCCTATGGTCCTCCACACAGCCAATAATCCTGCCTTTAACCCTGTATTGTGCATTCAATTTCAACCTTCCAAAATGAGTCACTTCACACTTATCCAGGTTGAACTCCATCTGTCATTTACCAGCCCAGTTCTGCATCCTGTCAATGTCCAATTACAACCGACAACAGCCCTCCACACTCTCCATAACTCCAACATTTTTGTTACATCGTAAAACTTACTAACGCACCCTTTCATTTTATCATCCAAGTCATTTGTAAAAATCACAAAGAACAACAGTCCCAGAACTGATTCCTGAAGAACGCCACTGGTCACCAAGCTCCAGGCTGAAAACTTTCCATGTTCTACCACCATCAGTCTTCTACAGGCCAGACAATTTTGTATCCACACAGACAGATTTCCCTATTTCCCTGTATACCATGCCTCCTTATTTTCTGAATGAGCCGATTTTATGGTAACCTTGCTGAAATCCATGTACATCACATCCACTGCTCTACTTTCATCAATGTGTTTGATCCCATCCTGAAAGAATTCAATAAGTTGTGTGAGGCATTACGTGCCCGTCAAAAAGCCATGCTGACGACCTCTAATCAAACTATGATTTTCCAAGTAATCATAAATTCTGTCTCTCAGAATCCTTTCCAATAATTTGCCCAAAACAGAAGTAAGATTGACTGGCCTGTATTTCGCAGGATTATCCCTATTGCCTTTCCTGAGCAAGGGAATTACTTTTGCCACCATCCGATCATCATGCAGTACTTCATTGGACACTGGGGACACAAAGATCATCGCCAAAGGTGCAGCAATCTCTTCCCTCAGTTCCTCTGGTAACCTCGAATGCTTCCTGTATGGTCCAGGGGATTTATCTATCCTTCTGTTTGGACTTCACTCATTCTGTACTTCACCTCACTTTATCTGCTCCCTGTCCAACCACTGACTGACTGCTTTCCATTTCAGGGCTATATACAGTGCTCCCCTCCTGAGCAAGTACAATTCCAAATATTCCACGAATCATGGAATGGAAAATAAAATTGAACACACCAATGCCATCCTGATGAAGGGCTTATGCCCAAAGCTTTCACTCTCCTGCTCCTCGGATGCTGCTTGACTCGTTGTGCTTTACCAGCACCACACTTTTCGACCCTGATCTCCAGCATCTGCAGTCCTTACTTTCTCCATTACTGAGGGCTGATCCCGCTGCACACTGAGCAGGGAATTAATCAGCAGGAATTCATTCTATTTGAAGCTGACTGTTCAGTTCTGGAACGTTGTATTTGATTAAGACGTTAATTAACAATAAATTGCAAATCAACGATTATTCATTCAGTCCCAGAGTTACATTTTTAGTTCATGGAAAGGCAACTTGATAACAAAAAGTAAATGGCTGAAGAACTCCGAGGTACGAAATATTCCAGGTGCTATATTCCAGGCTGGATGTCCTTTACCATGATGCTGGTAATATTATCAGATCTTCAGATTTGATAAGAGAACAAGGTGACATGGGGAAGTGGATATTTTTGCCATCACGTAGATGCGTTTGAGAGAGGTCAGAGCTGACAACTCGATATTCTGTGGTACAAGAACTATAGGCAGCAGAGGAGAGGGGTAAAAGACAAGGTGGTGTTGCCTTATTAATTATGGAGTCAAAGACTGCAGTAAGGAAGGATGATATCTTGGAAGGGCATTCAAATGACGGTTTGTGGGTTGGAATTAGGTTCAAATCAATGACAGACACACTACTGGGGACATATTATAGGCCCCCAGATAAAATAAAGTACAGGGGCAGGTACATAACCAATTCGCTGAGGTGTGTCAATGCAATAATAGGATCATTATATTCAGGCATTTCAATTACAAACATTGATTAGGGCAGCGATAATTATTTTTAAGAGGGCAAAAATGCCTTGACATTTATTCCAGAGAGCTCCTCATATAAACATGTAGCAGATACAACAATGGGTGGGGCTATGCCGAGCCTCACTGTGGAATGAAGCCAGTCAGGTGTTGCAGGCAGGATTGGCTGAGCATTTCAGGATCAGTGATCATGACTCAAGCATTTTTAGCTTATTAAGGAAAAGACCAAAAGAAAAAAAGGCTTGAAAAATAAAAATAATTTGGATGATAGAGGCAGATCTTATCAAAAGAAAGACAGGATCTGGCCACTGTATAATTACTTCTGGGTGAAACTTTAGCAGAACAGCGTGGGCGTGGTGGGGATCACATGCTCAAAATGGAATTGATGAAGGTGTCACCACAACATGTTACAATAAAGATAAAAATGAGGAAAACAAGCCCAGAGAGTATGGAATGTCTACAAATATTCAGAACAGAATTAAAAATGAAAGAGAAGCTTAAAGCACGCATAAAGTGAGCAGGTCAATGGAGGTCCCAGAAGAGTAGAGAACGTGTTGGGCTAAATTCAAGAAAGTAAGTAGAAGAGCAAAAAGCGGGGTGATAAAAACATTAATGGGCAATATTATCAAGAATTCAAAGACATTCTATCGGTTTATTAAGGGTAAGAGGGTAACAAGAGAAAGAATAGGGAGTATTAGGGACCGAGGAGGCAACCTGTGCAGAGAACCTGTGAATGTCAAACACGTACTGCATATTGGTCTTCACTTTGGAGAAGCAGTTCCTGGACAGAAGCAGAGGAATAATTGGAAGTTGATGCAGGATAAAAAGTGGGAAAATCTCTAGATCTGGATGAACTGTCTCTTAGACTGATGTGGAAGATGAGGGAGGAGATTACAGGCTCTTACATTTTGTGCTTTATTTTGTTTTGCCTTTGGCCAGCGAGGTGGTGTGATCAAACAGAACAACATCTAATGTAGGTTCAACTTCCACACAGAGTGCTAGAAAAAAAAAGCCATGGGATGAAAGACCACTATGTCTCACATCAGTGGGAGGGAAACAATTGCAGAAAATTGTGAAGGCTGTTAAGAAATGATCACTAAATATCTTCAAGGCTGAGATCCACAGATTTTTAAAAAAGGATTACAGGGAAAACGCAGGAAAATGAAATGGAATGTTATCAGAATAAATGTACCCTAATTGAAAGTAAACGCAGAGTCAGAGAGCGGGTGGACATACTGTCGCTCGTATGTCCATTGGCAAACCTTTTTTAATAGGCTTTACTTACTGGAATATCAACATCTCTCACTCCGGAGTGAGACACAGTTTCGAATACAATCAGTAGTTACAAGGAATTCATAAATGCAGTACTAGGAGACCGAAAAAAAACAGAGGTCTGCGCCAACGCGGATGGGCTGTCAGGGTGAATATTTGCATCAGCGCAGTCACCACTACTAGGAGGAAGACCTCAGCAAGACAACCCCACCCCCACCCCCCATGTCCAAGCATGGGCCTGGTGTTTAGGAGTGCTTAAGGCCCAAACAATACATCACTGTAGTGTCTCCATCCTACCCTAACCAAACCTAAATGTGGAGTGGTCTATTAACGTACTGTGAGTGGAAGAATAGGTAGTAATGCTTTGGTTCCAGAGAAATCGGTGAGCAGCAGTTCAGCAAAAGGTAAAGGTAAGCTCAGATAAACTCTTTTTTAACGCTCGTCTGACAGCAGTGGAGATGGCAGTTAGGGCAGTTGTATGTTCCTCCTGCGGTTTGTGGGAGCTCAGGGAGATTTCCATTATCCCCGATGACTACACGTGTGGGCAGTGCACCCTGCTGCAGCTCCTGGGAGACCGTGTTCAGGAGCATTCTGGATCATCCGAGATATGGAACACTTCATAGATAAAAGCTTTAGTGAGGTGATCACACCCAAGTCCCTCCCTTAGCCATGTTTCTGTAAGGACTATAATATTCCAGTCTCATGTAAAGATCCACGCCCTGAGTTCATCTGCGTTACCTGTCAGCCCAGTTCCATTTAATTTAAAGCAATTTAATCCAACAGGCTTTCCTTGCTTCCTGTCGTGTTCCAAGCAGAGAGTATCTGGGCGACCACCAGGAATGGCGAAGGGAGTAGGCAGAAAGTGCAGGAATCCCCTGTGGCTATTCCTCTCGAAACCAAGTATACCATTCTGGATACTGATTTTGTGTATGTTGGGAGATGGGCGATAGGTGTCAGGGAATGACTGTTCAGGGGAAAGCAGCAGTAGCCAAGATGGATGCGCTGGATCTGGGGGGCAGCATGAAAGGATAAAGGTAAACAGGGTCTTAGAGATAGGAGATTTGATTGTTAGGGGGCACAGATCGGAGATTCTGTGGCCTCAAACGGGAAACTAGGATGTTGTGTTGGCTCTCAGATTTCAGGATCCAGGATGTTTCTGAGTGGCTGCTGAATGTTCTCAAGAGGGCGGGTGAGCAGCCAGAAGTCATTGTGCACGATGGTACAAATGACACGGTTAGATAAAGGAATGTGTTTCTATAGAATGATTAACTGAGAACTAGGAGAAAAGTTAAAAACCAGGACCTCGGTAGTGGTAATTTCCAGATTACTTCCAGTGTCATGAGCTAGTGAAGGTAAGAATAGGAGGATGTCAAGATAAATATATGACTAAAGAATTGGTGGGAGGGATTCATATTTTTAGACCATTAGGAGCTTTTCTGTGACAGAGTTGACCTGTTCAAGAGGGACTGGTGACAGATCCACTTGAGGGGGAATCAATATCTTCGTAGTCAGTTTTGCTAGTACAACAGGGGAGTGTTTAAACAAGATTGGCAGGAGGTGGAATCCTCAGCAGCAGGGAGGCAAGTGAGAGGCTGGATGGAGATACAGTAATCAAACATAGTACGTTGAGGAGCCATATCAGGCTGGACCACGATAGGGAACAAGAAATGCCCATGGATTAAATTGTGTTTATTTCAGAGCAAAAGAGCTGACAGTTAAGGCCGATGAATTCAGGGTGTGGATAGGTTATAGGTGCTCGATAGTTTAGCTATTACAGAAACATGGCTGAGGGATGGATAGGACTGACAGCTTAATGTACCAGGGTCAAATGCATTCGAAGGAACAGAGATTGTGGAACGGGAGGAGGTGAGTTGCATTTCTGAATAAAGGGTGTATCGCAGCAGTGATCAGAGATAAAATAACTGATGGATCATCCAATGAGGCTTTGTGGGTGGAACTAAGAAATAAGAAGGGGATGGTGACATTATTGGGGTTGTACGGTAGGCCCCCAAATTGTAAACAGAAATTGCAGGAACAAAAATATGTAGAGATATTGCGGAGACTTTCAGGAATATTTTGGTTGTCATAATGGGGGCTTTAATATTTTTTATAACTCAGACTTGCACTGCCAGAGCATTAAGGGATTTGATGGGATGGAATCAATTAAGTGCGTCAGGAAAATTTCCCCAAGCAGAATGTCGAGGGTCCTAATCGGGAAGGAGCAATATTTGTCCTACTCTTAAGAAATAGGTCAGGACAGGTGAGTGAGGTGACAGTAGATGTGCACTTTGGGACCAGTGACCATAGATCGATTAATTTTGGAATAGTTATGGAGAGGGAAGAAATTGGTCCACAGATTCTAGTTCTAAATCGGGGCAAGGTTAATTTTGATGGACTCAGGCAGGAGTTTGCAGGGGTTTATTGGAGTAGTCTGTTTGCAAGCAAAGGGACCTCCAGCAAGTGGGAGCTTACGATCTATATGTTCCTGTGAGTGTGAATGGAAAGTTTACAGGAATGAGGTACCCTGAATTACAAGAGATGTTTAGGCTTTTACCAAAAGATATGTGGAGGCGTGGCTCAGGTAGAGGCAGCTGGGATCAAGCGAATCCCTGAAGGTGTACAGGGGATACAGGAGTTTACTGAAGAAGGAAATCAGAAGGGAGAAAAGGGCGTATGAGATAACTTTGCCTGAGAAGATCAGGGTGAATCCAAAGAGATGCTTTAAGTATATTAAAGGAAAAGCAGTAGCTAGAGAGAGAATAGGACCCCTCAATGGATATGTATGTTGGGAACCATAAGAGATGAGCGATGTCCTCAACAAATATTTCTCAGAGCAGGGGCTAGAGACGAACTTACGGGGGCCCTGGCTGATAATTTTGATCATCAGTTACCACAAGTGAGATCCCAGAAGACTGGAGGAAAGCAAGAAGGACTGAAAAATAAAGTCTGGGAAATATAGACCAGTAAGCTTAATACCTGTGTTAGGTAAATTAATTGAGAAGATTCTGAGGGATAAAATGTATATGCATTGGGAAAACCGGGTTTCATTAGTAATAGTAAGAATGGCTTTGTCAGTGGAAGTTCATGCCTGTTCTTTGATGATGTGACCAGGAAGGTTGAGTCGGGCGGGCCGGTTGACATCTAAACGTGTGGTGGTGGAAAAGCACAGCAGGTCAGGTAGCATTCGAGGGGCCGGAGAATCGACGTTTTGGGCACAACTCTATCACCAGGAATGTTCAAGACATCGATATTCCTGCTTCTCGGATGCTGGCTGACCAGCCGAGCTTTCCCAGCGCCACACTTCTCAATTCTGATCACCGACATCTGCAGTGATGACATTCTCCAAGGGTGGTCGATCTGGTGTATATGGATTTCTGTTACACCAGAACAGGATGTGGCTTCTCAGCCCCTGGACCATGATATACATTTACAGGAAGAGACCAATCAGCCCCTCCAATCTATAGAACTAGACCCAGTTTAGATCATGCAGCAACAATGTCAACCTATTCAGCTACTTGAAGTACCACAGGATATGGAAGAGGCAATAAAGTGACTGGGCTATAGGGTTTATTGTAATAATACCAGGCTATATAGCCCGTCAAGCCTGTCCTTCCTTCAGTAAGGTCAGGGCTGATCTCTCTTGGCCGCAATTTCTCTTTCATGCCCAATTCTTTGTAGCCTTAACTCCCTGATGCGTCAACATTCATTAACACCACCCTGCTCCCTCAAACATTCAGAGCTGTAGTTGTCTGGGATAGAGAGGTCCCAACAGTCACTACCCTCTGAGAGAAGGAAACAGTCCCCACACATTTACCTTGGCCGTTGACATGAACAAAAGCTATGAAGTTAAAAATCTCACAACACCAGGTTATAGTCCAACAGGGTTAATTGGAAGCACACTAGCTTTCGGAGCATCGCTCCTTCATTAGTTGATGGTGGAGGGCTCAATCGTAACACACAGAATTTAGAGCAAAACTTTAGTGTGATGTAAATGAAATTATAACATTGAAAAATTGATAGTCTGTTGAGTCTTTCATCTGTTTGAATACCATGATATTTAATTTTGTACACCCCAGTCCAACACCCATCTCCAAATCAAAAGATATGAACACAGCGTCAGAATGACTGGCCCTGAAAGGACATGACTGAACAAGATGTCAAGGAGGCTGAATAAAATTGCACCTAATTGGAATCAGTTGTAAATATCCCAAGCTGTTGGGCCATTTGGAGCACCATGTGGCTGATGGAGATCAATCCTCTCAGTCCCTGGATATCTCTGTTGGCGGTCCTCAGGGTAGCTTCCTCGGCACAAACATCTTCAGCCGCTTCAGCAACGTCTTACCCTCCGTCATTCGATCAAAAGTGAGGATGCTCAGAAAAGATCGCATAAAACAGCAAAACATGGACAACATTCAAGCTCATGCTGTTAATGTGTAGGCAACATTCATGTAACAGCACTTCTGGACCCTGAACATTTCCACAGGACTAAAAATGAGGAGCTCATTCAGCATCTCAAGCTGGTTTCACAGAAATATGAGAATGACATTCAGCCCATAGAAGCTATTGGATAAGTAGAGACACAGCGCATTCACTCTCTCTTACCTATTACACCAGAAGAGATTTTTTAAAAAAAACTACAAATGTTGGAATTCAGGAAACTGGAAGACCACAACAAGCCAGGCAGCATCAGGAGAAAAAGTCCACATCTTGGGTATAACCTTCCTTCATGTCTGGGGGTGGGGGCAAGGGTGTGTACTGATAAAGAGGCGAGGTGGGGAAATAGGAGGAGACGACGTGTTGTGGTGGCGAACACAGGTAAAGGGTACCACCGGGTTGGCCAATGGGAAGAATGAATCCAGTTGACAGTTGGAAGATGGGTTGATCAGAGGAATGGAAAGGGGAGGGGCTAAGCAGGAGATCTGGGGATTGGAAGGGAGGTTACTAGAAATTGGAGAACTCAGTGTTGAGACCCCCGGCTGTAGGCGACACAGGTGGAATATGAAGCGTTGTTCCTCCAATTTGTGCTTTGGTTCTTTGTGGCAATGGATGAGGTCAATGATGTCATGTCGGAATGGGATTGGTAGGTGTAATTGAAATAGGCAGTGACTGGGAGGTCAGGTCAGCCCTTACAGGACCAGCTGAGATGCTCAGCAAACCATTCCTCTTAGTTTGCATTTGGTCTCCCCGATCTAGAGAAGACCACATCAGGAATGGCAGACACAGTAAACTAGGTTGGATCCCATTACCTGGCACATCTTCCACAAGGACTGATCCCTTCACAAATTTTGTTTCGTGCCATACTCCCCACCAAACCTGTCGATCCCCATGGGCAACTGACACTTGCAGATGAAAAATAAAATACATCACCTGCTGGCACACACCTCCCTCACCTCTATCCAGCGCCCCAAACAGTCCTTCCAGGGGAAACAGAGGTTCACCTGCCTCTCCTTCAACGTAGTTTACTGCAGTAGGTTCTCCTGATGTGGTCTTGTCTACATCGGGGAGAGCAACGTAAACTAAGTGCACATTTCACCGAGCATCACAGCCCGGTCCAAAGGGGCTGGCCTGAGCTCCCAGTCACCACCCATTTCAATTCCCCTTCCCAATTCCTTTCCAACATGACCTCCTTGGCTTCCTCTGTTGCCACAGTGAGTCAGACCGCAAATTGGACGAACAACATCTTACCTTCTGCATGGTTAGCCTACAGCCTGGAGGACTCCACATTGAGTTCTCCAATTTTAAATAACCATTCCAGCCCCGCCTCCTCCCTTCCATTCCACCAAATGACCCCACCTTCTAGTTCCCAACTATATTCATCCCTCCCATCGACCAACCACGTTGCACCCACCACTTGTGTCCACCTATCCCCTACCTCACCATCCTTCTGCTCTCCACATCCCAACCACTCCTTTCCCTCTGTATCTGCAGTTCCCCCTACCCCCACCTGCAATCCTGAAGAATGGGTATACTTGAACTGTTGACTTCTTCACCTCCTGATGCTACCTGACTTGCTGTTTCTTCCAATCTCCTGTTTGTCTAATGTTACACAGGAATATAAGGAATCTAGTCAGCACAGCACGCAGGTAAGCAGCTACCACGGGTCACCCAATAATAAGCCTCTTCCCTGGAACGAGGAAGAGGACATTCAGCCACCCGAGACACTGACACACGAACAGAAGAGGCCATTCAGCCCCTCCAAACTGTTACACTTAAATAGGAGGTTGTCATCGATGCTGTAACCTTACAAACCAATGAAGCAGAGAATGCACAAACAGACTGTTCCATGCTGTGCCTTCTGGCTCCATTGCTAATGTTTCATGCGTGTTGCATTAACGTGGTTTGCTGATGGTAAGGAGGCACAGCGGATGATTTGTGCCATGTCTCAAGGAGGCATCTTCCATCTCTGAGAAGACAGTCTAGTCTTCTGCATGGAGGTCAGAAGCTTTTGAGATAGGGGATTAAAAAGAGAGGAGAAGGTTCTCAGCTGAGCAAAGGGAGAGTGAATTTAAACTTGATAAGTTGTGATTTAGTAAGCAAAGTCAAGTGAACAGGCTGGAGAGTAAAAGGGACATTAGTGATGTATACAACTATGTCAAAATTCTGCCACATTTTGATGAGAAAGATGTTGAAGCCTTCTTTATTTCTTTTTTAAAAATGGCTAGGCAGGTAGAGTGGTGAGAGGATGTATGGGTAATGGTAGTTCAGGCTAAGCTGGTCGGCACAGTTAGTGAGGTATTTGCTGCCCTGCCAGTTGAGGGGTCAAGAGATTATGAAGACGTGAAACAAGGTATTTTATGTGCTTACGAATTGGTACTGGAAGCATACAAATAGCAATTCAGAAACATAAAGAAGGAACAAGATCAGCCTTATGTTGAGATCCGGGTTCAATTCCCGCCTCAGGCGACTAACTGTGTGGAGTTTGCACGTTCTCCCCGTGTCTGCGTGGGTTTTCTCCGGGTGCTCCGGTTTCCTCCCACAGTCCAAAAATGTGCAGGTCAGGTGAATTGGCCATGCTAAATTGCCCGTAGTGTTAGATAAGGGGTAAATGTAGGGGTATGGGTGGGTTGCGCTTCGGCGGGGCGGTGTGGACTTGTTGGGCCGAAGGGCCTGTTTCCACACTGTAAGTAATCTAATCTAATCTAAAAATAAGACCTATGAAGCTCTAAGGGAGATTATTCTGCTGGAGGAGTTTAAAACCTCACTTCCAGAGATGATAATAATTCATGTGGAGGAAAAGAAAGTTCAGAAATTGAGAAGGGCAGGAGAATTAATAGATGAATACATGCTGCTGCATAAGACAAGCTTCCAGCCAGAATTTTGTCCTGTGAGGGATAGAGTTTGGGAGAAGGGGAGATGCTACACTATAAAAGAAAGAGTAGAACATATGAGTTTACCACAGGTTAAAGAAGCTGCCCAAGAGAGTGGAAAGGAGGTGAAAGGCATCAGTTGTTTTCACTGTAATGGAGTGGGACACAGAAAATTACAGTGCCGGTGGTTTCCGAAGGGCATTGGGAAAAGGTGTTTTCACCAACATAAGGAGGTTAATGTATGGTCACAGTGCTGATTGTTAAGAAAAGGACTGTGGGAAAAGATGTGGTAAAAGAAGCTAAGCCAGTGGCATTAGTGAAAGATTTAAAGGAAACCCCAACAAGACCGAAGAGCTGCAGGAAAGTGCACAGCCAAGGCAGGGGCTGGGTATGGAGTTGGTACCTGATCTCTATAAAGAATTTGCGTCTGTGAGTAAAGTTTACTCAGAACTAACGGGGGTAGAAGAGCAAGAAGTTACCATTTTGAGAGATACATGATATGACCAGACGATAATAGGAAGAGATGAATGAATTTGCAGTCTTTCTGATCTGTTACCCGGGAATGCATTAATTTATGGGAAGGATGGACAGAAATTTAGCATTTCCCAATGTAAGATCAGGTTGGAGTGCCTAATCAAGACTGGGGAAGTTATAGCGGGAAAGTTTGACAGACTGTCACATCCAGGAATGCAGTTTGTTCTTGGGAACGGTTTAGCAGGGTCCAAGTTGGGAGTGACATCGCTTGTTGTGGAGAAGCCCAAGGAAGACAAAGAAACGGAAGTGTTAAATCGGAAATATCCTGGTATTTTCCCAGGCTGTGCAGTAACCATATTCTACTATTATAAGTCACAGCACGAAGGTCAAACTATAGACAAAGATGAAGGAGTTGAGATTCAGTTAATGGACACCCTGTTTGCCGTAATGGTGCAGGGAAAACCTGAACAGGCAGTGGGTCAGACAGAGGTGTTTTGTCCTGAAAGGCTAAAGGACTTGAAACAGACAGACAAGACGATAAAAGATATATATGTGGATGTGTACTCTGAAAAGGAGGCAGAGGATATTCATGAGGGTTATTATCTGAAAGATAGACCTTAAGACAGAAATAGAGACCACATCAGGTTAGTGCAGAGGAGAAATGTGCTGAGGTGCACCAGATTGTGTTGCTGATAGCATAGAGACAGGAGGTTTTACAGGTAGGATATGAACTACTTGAAGGAGGTCACTGAGGGGTACGAAAGACTCGGGCTAAGGGACAAAAATATTTTATTGACCTGAAATGCACAAAGATGTGGTTAACGTTTGGCATACATGTCATTCATGCCAGATGGTAGGTAGGACACGGACAGTAATGAAACTAGCACCTCTGTTGCCAATTCCCACATTTGAAGACCACTTCATGTGACTTATAAATGAGTGTGCAGGTCCCCTCCTGAAAAGTAGAGGAGAGAAAGAATTGGAGAAACAGGTGTTATTTACTCCCCCACAGAGTGAAGAATCAATTCCAAATGTCGTGGATTTTGATGTGCCTCAAAATATGTCAAAAACGTAGAAGTCCTTGAGCAGTGGGGTAGATTAGTAAACTATCTGTCTCAGGAGCATAGAACACAGTTGAAAGGTTTGTTATTGCAATGAGGACATATGTTAGAATCATATGGTGGGCACTATTGTATATGAAGTTGTTGTAGAGAGTACTGTTCCGATAAAACAATCCATATCGGCTTTATCCCTCAAAGCCAGACAGGTCCAGAAGGAGGTGGAGGTTATGCTCAATGAGGACATCATTGAACCAAGCCCGAGCGAGTGGAGCTCGCCGATCATCTTAGTTCCAAAACCGGATGGGACTCAATGATTTTGCTTGGATTATTGGAAGATCAAGACTGTTACAAAATCAGACTTACATCCAATACCGACATTGGAGGACTGTATCGAGAAAGTTGGACAAGTCAGTTACATCACGAAGTTGGATTTAATGCGTGGTTTCTGGCAGGTACCTTTATCAGAGACAGTGAAATAAATTTCTGAATTGTAACAGCAAATGGTCTGTATCAATTCAAAGTGATGCCCTTTGGAATGACAAACACACCCAACACATTCCAAAGACTCATGAACAGAGTTGTAGCCTGATTAATAAACTGTGCAGTCCGTTTAGGCGATGTCGTGATCTTCACTAAGTCCTGGAAAGATCACTTGGTACAGTTGGCAGAGCTTTTTGAACGAATACGAGAAACAAAACTGCTGATAAAATTAAACAAAACACAATTTGTGAAAGCAGACATGATGTTCTAGGGACAAAATATCTGTCATGGAAGGTTGATACCATGGAACGCAAAGACAAAAGCAACCGAGGAATTTCCACGGCCAACCTCGAAGAAAAAAGGTGCTTCGCTCCTTCGGAGTCAGCGGATTCTATCGGAAGTTTGTTCCAAATGTCAGCAGTGTAGTAGCACCGTTTACCGACTTGCTGAAGAAAAACACAAAGTATTGGATGACAGAACAATGCCAGGAGACATTCGACCATTAAAAAGAAATATTGAGCACCAAATCAGTTTCAGCTACACCAAATGCTTGAAAACATTTCAAAGTTGCCGTCGATGTGAGTGGCATAGGAGTTGGAGCTGCACTGTGATGAGATGGGATCGTCCTTTTCAAAGAAGCTCAACATTCACCAGAGAAAATATTCCACGATTGAGAAAGGACTGTTGAGTTTGGTATTACAGTTATAACATTTTAATGTGTACTCACAAACAGAGTGTTGGAGATGGTTGTGTACACGGACCCCAATCTGCTGACATTTTTTGAACGCTTTAAAGGCTATTTCATTGGAGTCTTATGTTACAGACTTTTAATTTAAAAATCGTACACGTAGCGTGTCGTAAGTATGTAATCTCGGATGCGTTCTCACAGATTTAACTGATAAAGATTAGACGAGATTTGAAATTATCCAATGTTACATATAGGATAAGGGGAAGAAGTTAAGGTGAACTTAGATTAAGGTTATCGGTGTGTTATGGTAATGTGTTGAAAGAATAGAAAAACAAATGAGACCGTGTTTTCATTATGATTGTTCTTTTTTGAGAGAGAAGGGGTTATGAATGTGTAAAGGGTATTGTACCTTTAAGAGAGTTGAAGGATTTCCAAGCACAGTGAGTTCTGGAAAATTTACAATGTAACATGTGGTCCAGCAGCTTGCAGTACCTGGGTTACTATGAGACAGTAATAAAATAAAATTTGATCAATTCATTTAAATTATGTCCCAAGAAGCTAAACTACAATCGAGTTTACATTTGGCATTTGGCAATATTATAAAAAAATGGAAATTACCCGATGATTTGGGATAGAAAGCTGAAAAGGAATTTGACCAGTCGGGGAGAACTGCCACGGCACCAATATCGGCAGACTGACCGGAGAATAGGTCACCAAAATGTACCTTTATTTATCAATGACCTGTGAAACAGAAGCTCTAAGGAGAAGAAGCGAAGACAGAGGACGATACAAAGAGAAGATTCGACAGCTGGCTGCTTCTGAAATTTGAATGTTTTGGTATATCTTAATTGGGGGAGGGGTGGGGTGGGGGGATTATCGGACCAGTATTATAGAAGAGTAAGTAAAAGATTGGTCAGAGAAAGGAGTTGCAAAAAGTTGTTAGGTAATTATTCCCTGTTAGACATTTTTAAAAAAAATGTTAATTCTTGCTTTACATAGTGACCTTTAGGATGGTTATTGGCCTTCCGAATTTTTACAAATTACAGCATGGGTTAAATCTTTTCTGTGTTGCAAGTTTAAATTAGCGTGGGGTGGTGGAGATGGTGGGAGGGGGGGAAGGTTTCCCCCGTGTTGTAACATATTAAATCGGATTTCTCTGCACAGATGCTGCCAGACCTGCAGGGCTTTTCCAGCACATTTCTGTCTTAGTTTCTGGTTTCCGAAATCTGAAGTTCTCTTGACTTTCTTATGTGTATCATTGACAGCCACGGTTGAGGTCCTGGAGGACAGGAAGACAGCTAATGTTGTTACATTATTTGTAATTTGGCTGCAAAGAAAACCCAGGGAACTACAGACCAGTGAGTTTGATGTCAAGGGTGAATAAGTGTTTGTAGGAGATTCTGGGAGGCAGGATTTACATGCATTTGGAAAGGCAAGGACTGATTAGGGATATTCAGCACGTCTTTTTGTCTGGGAATCCATGTCTCACAAACTAGATTGGAGTTTTTGAAGAAGTGATCAGGAAGATAGATGAAGGTAAAGCAACATACGTTGTCTATGTGGACCTTATTAAGGCCCAACAAGGTTCCACATGGTAGTTTGTTTAATAAGGTTAGATCGCAGGAGATCAGGGAGAGCGATCCACTTAGATACAAACAGACTTGACTGTAGTAGACAGAGGGTGCTGGGAGAGATCTGCTGTTCC
This sequence comes from Chiloscyllium punctatum, assembly GCF_047496795.1. Taxonomy (NCBI): domain Eukaryota; kingdom Metazoa; phylum Chordata; class Chondrichthyes; order Orectolobiformes; family Hemiscylliidae; genus Chiloscyllium; species Chiloscyllium punctatum. Next base: position 42,430,073 of record NC_092790.1, on the reverse strand, counting down.
AATTGGAGGCCTGTGTCCAGCGTTGTGCCACAAGGACCAGGCTGCTGTTGTTCATGGTTTTTGTAAATGGTTTGGATGAGCATATTGGAACCGTGGATAGGAATTTGGAGGTGAAACCCCCAAAATTGGAGTTATGGTGGACAGTGAAGAAGGCTGTCTTAGAGAACAAAGATATCTTGATCTACTTGACAAGTGGGCTGAGGATTGGCTGATGGATCTTCATGCAGATAAATGCGAGATTTTGCATTTTGTTAGACAAAAGTGTGTAGGATTTATTCAGAAAATGGTAGCGCGCTGGGGGGAGTGTTGCCAAACAGGGAAACCTCGGGTCCAGGTACATAGTTCCGTGAAAGTTGAGTCGCAGATTGACAGGACAGTGAATAAGGCGTAAGGCAAGCTGACTTCCAATGGTCAGAGGATTGATTATAGGAATTGGCACATCATGTTGTGGCTCTACAAGAGAATGGTAAGGCCACATTTGAAGCAATTCTTGTTGTCCTGTTATTGGAAGAATGTTATAAACTGAGAAGGGGACAAAAGTATTTAAAATTATGTGACAGAGACGGGAAGTTTTAAGATATAAGGATAGGCTGGGATTTTGTTCCTTTTGCGTTGGAGGCTTAGAGGTGACCTTTATTATATCATGAGATGCATGGATAGGATAAATAGACAAGATCATTTCCTCCAGGTGGGTGTGTCCAGAACCAGACAGGATAGGTTTAAGGTGAGAGTGAAGACATTTAAAAGAGATCTAAGGGACAGTTGTTTCTCACAGAGGGTGGCGTGTATATGTAGTGAGCTTTCAGAGGAAGTAGCATTGGGGAGTACAGTTACAACATTTGAAAGACAATTGGATGTGTACATGAATACCAAAGGTTTGGAGGGGTGTGCGTCTAAAGAAGAAAAATAGTAATCATTCAGTTTAGGAAACCAGGTGAGTATGGACGAGTTGAGCCAAAATGTCTGTTTGAATATTGTATTATTCTAAGAGTCTATGACTTTTTCACGCCTCCTTCATCACTAGTCTTTAATTGCATTCAATTTATTTCCAGGTCAAAGCTCATCTGTAGATATTTTAAATGATCTAACTCTCCAAACCTTCTGAAATAGAGAATTCCTGATATTGATGTGGTTCTGCAGACCACAGCAGCAGCAGAAACAGAATTAAATTCTGTTTAAATTAACGTTTTTCCTGGGATAATCCCTCAGTCTACCATGCCAACCAAGTTGATCTATGGTTCAGTGATGTATAGGTGAACGTGCCAGTGTCCCAATCGTGTGTACCTAAACCTGATGACAACCCGTTAAAGCTACCATAACTAACTGTCTGCATTCCAAACTGCAGCAATAACATGTGATAGAGAGGGTGTAATGATCACAACACCAACAAACCAACAGTACTGTCACATCCAGCCATAAATGGTGATGGACGGTTAAACAATTTCATGGAGGAGAGGGCTCACTATTATCCCCATCCTAAATAATGGAACAGTCCTGTACATCAGTGTAAAAGATAATGATGTATTTTTGGCAAGATACTCTGCCAGACGTGTTGAGTGGATGATCCACCTCACCCTCGCCATGATGCCCACAGAATCACAGATGCCAGTCTTCAATCAATTCGATTTGCTTCAAGTGAAATGAAGAAACAGCTGAACAGAGTAGATACGACAAGGGCAAAGGGCCCTGACACGATTCCTGCAACAGGACTGAAGTCTTGTGCTGCACAACAACCGTGTCCCTGGGAGAAGCTGTTTCATTCCAGCTCCAACTCTGACATCTTCTTGGCAATGTGGAAAATTACTCAACTATGTCCAGTCCGCGAAGCGGAGAATAATTACAATCTGACCATTTGCCACCCCCTCAGTCCCATCACGATAGTTAAACTGGTAGAAATTCTTTTGGACAGATCTGTCAATCCGCACAGAAATAACCAGCTCAGTGTGGTTTCCAATAGGTCCCTACGTGGAGATGGTGCTGTTGTGGAAATATCACTGGGTTACTAATCCGGTCCAGGCTAATGCCCTGGATAGCTGATGGAATTGAAAAGCAATTAACAACATATCGAGATCTAAAATCTGGTATCAGTAATGATGATGCTGAAATCAATGCCGATTGTAAACTCCAATTTGCTTCATCAATGTACATTCAGGAAGTGAATACTGGCCTGGTGAATTCCATACATTTCTGGTCTGGCCTAAACGATACTCTGTACACACATGCATGTGATAAACTTTTCAATGGTCTCGAAAACGGCAAAGTAGGAAACAAAATTGTATCAAACTGCTCTGAAGTTTGTAAGGATAAAACTGACAGAATTCCCGGCACCAGCCTCAGTATCGGAAAAGGGAATGGGAAACACATTTCTGTTGACCCTGCAGAGGCCTCCTTCCTAACGTCTGAGAGCTTGTGACCGCCATACTCCAGATGCCTCCCGCTCCCTTTCGTGTCGAGAAATCCTTACTCATATTCAGTGCCTTGTGTTCCACTGCTTATGTGGCAGAGAAATTCCCAGAGTCACCAGTCACTGAGTGCAGACATTTATTCTCATCTCAATGCAGAGTGGCCTGTCTGTACCTAATACGGTGGCCTCTTGTTCTAGACGTCCCAGGCCGGGGAATTATCATCTTCCAATATGTCTCACACTGTTATAGTTTTATATGTTTCACTGAGATCTCCACTCATTTTCCTGAAGCCCATTGAACACAGGCCAAAACGCCCCAAACTCTGCTCTCACAACAAGCCTGTCATTCCAGAGATCAGTCTGGTCATCCTTCACTGCACTCCCTCAATGTCAGGTTTGTCACTTATTAGGTAAGGAGACCAGTACTGCACACCATACTGCACAATGTTCGAGATGGGCTCTCACCGAGGCCCTGTACAGCTGCAGTAAGACACCCTTACTTCTGTCAGTCAATCCCCTAGAAATTAAGGTCAACACACCATTTATCTTCCTGCCTGCTTTCTGCTCTTGCAATATTGCTTTCAGTGACTGGTGTATAAGGAAATACAGATCCTTTAAAATGTTACAGCTCCCCACTTGGTGGGTTTATGTACACTGGTCAGCGTGTCAATACCATTGCCAGTATTGACTTCTGGGTTCAGAACTCACTGCCCTGCACTGACTTCGGAGGGCTGCGCAACAGGAAAAAAAAGAAAGAACATAAATCCCTTCAAAGACCAACATGTTTCATACAATCCCTTTTGAAATGATAGTTTGCTGTTCTATTGTACCTATCAAAGTACACACCATCACATCCACCCCCATTGATCTTCATCTGCCACATATTTGCCCATTCACTCCACTTGTCTCAATAAGTTTGGAGCTTTTTTTTAAAAATCCTCCTCACCCACTAACAATCCGACATCATTTAGTGCTGTCAGCAGACTGAGAAATATTGCATTTGATTCCCTCATCTAAATGATGGTATGCATTGAGAATAGCTGTGTCACAATCACTAATCCCTACGACACGCCATGATCCTTCAACTTCAAAACAGATTGTTTTATTCCTGTTCACTGTTTCGTGTCAGTTGTCCTATTCTAAAATCATGTTCATATTTTAGTCCCAATGCCGTAACATTTGAATTTGCACACTCAGCCATAGTCTTTATCAAGATCTTTCTGAAAATCTAAATGCATTGCATCCATTTCTTTTCTGTATGCATCGACCAGTCAGTTTGTCAAATATAATTCCCATTTCATGTTGACCCATTACATAAGAACGTACAAACTAGGAGCAGGAGTAGGCCATCGGGCCCTTCAAGCCTGCGCCACCATTCAATAAGATAATGGCTGATCATTTCATAGCCTCAGCTCCACTTACCCGCCCACTCACCATAATCCATCATTCCTTTAATCTTCAAACAATTATCTATAAGAGTTCAAACACATTCAATGACAAATCCTCAAGAATTCTTCAGGTTCACAAGCTTCTTGATCAAGACGTTCCTTCTCAATTCAGTCCTAAATCTGCTCCATATAGTTTTGAGGCTTTGCCCTGTTATCTAATTTCACATGCTTCTGGAATCATCCTTTATATTTCTATCGTACCTACTCCCTTCACAATTATAAATGTTTCTATTCCTTCCTCCCTCATTCTTTCAAATTCCAATCAATGTATAATTCCAATGTATTCAGTCTCTCCTCATAACCAAACCCCTCACCTCTGAAAGCAACCTAACGAGCCTCCTCTGCATACATTGTAGTGCTAGTATTTCCTTTCTCAGACGGGGAGACCAAAACTGCACATACTACAGGTGTGGTCTCCTCAGCACCCTTTAAATCTGCAACATAACTCCCTACTTTTACACTCAATCCCTTTCGCAAAATTCAATTTGCCTTGTTAATTACCTGTTGCCCCTTCAGACCAGCTTCTGTGATTCATGCACAAGGACACCCAGGTCCCTTTGCACAAGAGCATGCTGCATTTTTTAAACAATTCAAATAAGAGTCCTCTTTAGTATTTTTCCTACCAAAATGGATGATTTTACATTTATTATAATTGCACTCCATCTGCCAGACCTTGACCCACTCACTTCAACTCTTTATGTCCCTTTGTAAAGTTTAACCATCCTCTCCACATTTTACTCTGCCAGTCATGTTAGTATCATCTGCAACCTTTGAGACACTACACGTGCTCCCCTACTCCAAATTATCTATGTAAGCTGTGAATAATTGCAGTCCCAGCACCGATCCCTGAGGCACTCCACTCGTCACTGATCAGCAACCAGAAAAACAATCATGCATTCCCACTCGTTGCTTCATGTTAGTTCACCAAGCCTCTCTCCATGCTAATACATTGCCCGTAATGCCACACCTTACGCAGCAGCCTTTTTGGCGTCACTATATTGAATGTCTTTTGGAAATCTCAGTACACCACACCTACTGGGCTCCTGTAGTTGTAATGTCTTCATAGAATTCCAGTAGGTTAGTTACACGTGGCCTGCCTTTCATTAACCAACACTGTGTCTCCCCAACGGGACAATTTCTATCAAGATGCATTGCCATTTATTCCTTGATTACAGATTGAAATATTTTCTCCTACAGATGTTCGGCTAACCAGTCTATAATTCCCCTCATGTTGTCTATCTCCCTTTTTAAACAGTGGTGTCTGTACTCCTGTTTTCCAATTTGCTGGAATTGTATCAGAGTCCAGTGAAATCAGAAAAATTTCCAAAAGTGCATTTGTTATTTCTCTCACCACCTCTGTTAGTACCTTGGGAAACATTCCATCAGGGCCAGGAGACTTATCTACCTTTGGCTCCATGAGCTTGCCCAACACTATCTCTCTCTTGGGAATGGTTGTTTCCAGGTACTCACTTACCTTCCTGCCTTTGACAATTACTGACATGTTATTAGTGTTCTTCATTGTGTAGACCAACTAAATAACTCTTCAATTCCTTGTCCATTTCCTCATATCTCATTACTGGATCCCACTTCTCACATTCTAAAGGACAATTGCTTACCTTAGCCATTCATTTCGTTTTGTATATTTATAGAATATTTTGCTATCTGTCTTTATATTCTGAGATAGTTTACTCTTGTAACCTATCGCATGTGTCTTGATAAATGTCAAAATAAAGCAACAAAAAAGTTAACGGTTTTGACATTATTTTGACATTTAAAGTTTTCCCAATCTTCTACTTTCCCACTGGTCGTTGCCATTATTTATGCCATTTATTTTAATTTGATAGCCTCCCTTATTACCTGGGACGTTCATGGTAGATTACCCTTTTGCGACAGTCCTTCCATTTCACCATTATATGCTGTTGCTGGGAACGTTGAAAAATTGTTTTGAAAGCCTTCCACTGTTCTTCATCAACGGTTCCACCGTAAAATCTTCACTTCCAGCCACCTTTAGCCAAGATCAAAGGGTTGTACAAGTCATGCACATGAATTGTACACACCTAAGATGGCTCTTAAGTACTTAATCAGTCAGAATGGAGAGGCGGGTTTGATTGAATAAAATGCAAATCACAGAATTTATTTCAAGTCACTGCCTGGAGACACCTTCAGGTACTATCGATGTAAATGAAGTAACAGTTGCGGTCAGATAATGTATTCTCAGCTTGAGGCCTTGTTTGGACTCTGTCTGTGTCTTGCCCTGGAGTCAGACTGGTTTTATTTACAAAGTAGGAGTAGCGCGCGTGTGTATGTGTGGGAGAGAGGGCGTGTCTGCGTGAAGGGGAGTGAGAGACACCCATTCTGTATGTGAGAGAGAGTGAGGTGGATTGTGCGTGTGTGTGCGGGAGGGAGAGAGAGAGCCGGTCTGTGTTCATCCGTGTGTGTTGACAGAGTGGAGTGCATGTGTGGATCGTGAGAGAGGGGCAGTGTGAATGTGTGTGAGGGGCAGATAGGGAGAGTGTGCATCAGTGTATGTAACGGGGAGAGTGAGAATGTGTACTCGTCCAGACTAAGGCACAGGCAAATACGGCATGTCCCTTTCCCCACACACACTCACTCTGTGGTTTCAGAGCTTCCCCTCTCTGTAGCCTCTGCTCCATTTGTCGTTCATGTTGCAGACCCAGATGCTGTAACTACAGTCCCCATGTTCCATTCAGAGTTGCGTCACCAAATCATCAGGTTTTCCGGAATATCTGAGGCAGCTCACAGCACAACCTTCTGCAAACCATCCCCAGCAGCTCCACTAAGTGGAGGTGAGAGAGAGGGGCGAGAGAGAAAGGAAGAGGCATGGGAGAGAGAGAGAGAGGGGATGGGCAAGAGAGAGAGAGGTGGGTGGTTGAGAGAGAGAGAGGGAGCAGCGAGAGCGAGAGGGAGGGCGGGCGACAGAGAGGGGGGAGCAAGAGAGCGAAGGAGGAGGTAAGAGAGAGGGAGGGGAGTGAGGTAGAGAGGGACGTGCGAGAGAGAAAGGGAGAAGGGTGAGAGAGAGAGGCGGCGGGCAAGAGAGACAGGTGGGTGGGTGAGAGAGAGAGGGAGGGGCGAGAGAGAGGGGGTGCGGGACGAGAGAGGGTGGGGTGATACAGAGAGAGGCAGGGGGCGAGAGAGAGAGGTGGGCGGGAGAGAGAGGGGGGTGGAGAGGGGGGTGAGAGAGAGGGAGAGGGTGTGAGAGAGAGGGATGGGGTGAGAGAGAGAGGGAGGGGGCGAGAGAGAGAGAGGGGGGCGAGAGAGAGGGAGGGGGCGAGAGAGAGAGAGGGGGGCGAGAAAGAGGGAGGGGAGCGAGAGAGGGAGGGAGGGGGCGAGTGAGAGAGGGGGCGAGAGAGAGAGGGAAGGGGGCGAGAGAGAGAGAGGAAGGGGGTGTGAGAGGGGCGGCGGGCGAGAGAGAGAGGGCGCGGGTGAAAGAGGGGGGGCGAGAGAAAGAGAGGGCGGCGAGTTAGAAAGGTGGTCGAGAGAGAGTTGGAGGGTGGCAAGAGAGAGAGAGGGACGAGAGAGAGAGGGGGCAAGAGAGAGAGAGAGGGAGGGGGTGAGAGAGAGAGAGGGTGGGGGTGAGAGAAAGAGTGAGGGGAAAGAGAGAGAGAGGAAGGGGAAAGAGAGATAGGGAGGGGGGAGAGAGGGAGGGTGCGAGAGAGAGTGTGAGAGGGCGAGAGAGAGTGGGAGGTGGCGAGAGAGAGAGGGAGGGGGCGGAAGAGAGAGAGGGAGGTGACGAGAGAGAGAGGGAGGAGGGACGAGTGAGTGAAGGGGGCGAGAGAGAGAGTAGGTGAGAGAGAGAGGGAGGGGGTGAAAGAGAGGGATAGGGAGGCGAGAGAGAGAGAGAGGGAAGGGGGCGAGAGAGAGAGAGGAAGGGGGTGTGAGAGGGGCGGCGGGCGAGAGAGAGAGGGTGCGGGCGAAAGAGGGGGGGCGAGAGAAAGAGAGGGCGGCGAGTTAGAAAGGTGGTCGAGAGAGAGTTGGAGGGTGGCAAGAGAGAGAGAGGGACGAGAGAGAGGGGGCAAGAGAGAGAGGGAGGGGGTGAGAGAGAGAGAGGGTGGGGGTGAGAGAAAGAGTGAGGGGAAAGAGAGAGAGAGGAAGGGGAAAGAGAGATAGGGAGTGGGAGAGAGGGAGGGTGCAAGAGAGAGTGTGAGAGGGCGAGAGAGAGTGGGAGGTGGCGAGATAGAGAGGGAGGGGGCGGAAGAGAGAGAGGGAGGTGACGAGAGAGAGAGGGAGGGGGACGAGTGAGAGAGGGAGGGGGACGAGAGAGTGAGGGAGGGGGACGAGAGAGTGAAGGGGGCGAGAGAGAGAGTAGGTGAGAGAGAGAGGGAGGGGGTGAAAGAGAGGGATAGGGAGGCGAGAGAGAGAGAGAGGGCGGCTTACAGATGCTGTAACTAAGTAGAGTGCCCGACATCCGTTCCCTCACTGTCTACCTCGACATTTGGGGAGGATCCTTCAAAAAGCCAGAGAGGACCAGGACACCTTGTGTGGAGATTCTGAAACATCGACGTCCCACCAACCAAGTAAGTATCAATGTTCAGTAAAGAGCAATTCTCAATTGAAACTCGCTGGCAGTTCCAATCTAATCTCTCTCACTTTTCAGGCTTAGTTAACAGCATTAATGAAAGACTAAAAATAAAAATAATGTTTCTTCTCTTCAGTAAAAATGTTAAAAAGAAAAAAAAGTAAACGATATAAGTTCATGACGAAAAATTTAAAACATTACATTCATTCAAAATTATGGGCAATCCTCGTAAATACTCGACATCATTTCTCTCACTAAATCTTCTTACGAGTGTTTGTAATCTAGCATCTGCTTCTTTAATTTCAACGGACTATCGTGCCCTGCTATCAAATGCTCATAGTAAATGTCCCTTCCTCTCTGAACCTTTGGTAAACTGTCAATATATTTCCAAATAACTGGATGTTCCACATCATGTTCGCATTGTCATCTCCTGTGGACAGCTTCTGCATTATTGTCTGTTTTGTCGTCATTGTTTAAAGTTCTTTCATATAAATTCCACATTCCAACTGGAAAAAGCGGTGAACGCCGACCATTTCCACTGCGTAATCTTCTACCTCCATAGTTATCCTCGAACCAGTCCAGCAGCGGTTGCAGTTCATCTGGAAGCGTATCAGTCAAATGTTCAATAGCTTCATGAATGTTTTCAATGTGAATAAATGCAAGACCGATTATCATTTTAGCTCTGAAATAAAACTCTGAGTCAATGTTATACTTACTCAGGTGTCTTTTTAACATTTTTACTAAAGGCAATAAACATTATTTTTATTTTTATTGCTTTGATTAATGCTTTTACCTAAGCCTGAAAAGGAATAAATATGAGCTGCGCTGAAATAGTTCTGTGCCTAAATGCGTCTGCGGCAAAATGGGCTGCACCAAACAGACCCCACCAAACAGAATGAAGTATTCAGTAAATTACCGCACAGGGGGACGCCCTATAACCATCCCAGGCTGTTATGCAGAAGAGGGTGAGCCCTGGGGAGCTGTCAGGAAATGCAGAGTATAGATCATTACTCATTTTGTGTTTGGAAAGCTGTAACGAGTGGAATTCTTCAGGGATCTGTATGAGGTCATCAACAAATTACAATCTATTCTAATGAACCGGATGAAGGAGATGGAGCTCAATTTGCTCATGCACCAGGCTAGTCATTCAATAAGATGTCAAATGGAGACAGAGCGTCTGCAATGGGATACAGACAGGGGGAGGGTAGAACGTCTGGAATGGAATACAGACAGGGGGGAGGGCAGAGCATCAGAAATGGGATACAGACAGTGGAGGGAAGACTGACTGCAGTTGGACACAGACAGGGGAGGCAAAAACAATGACTGCGGATGCTGGAAACCAGATTCTGGATTAGTGGTGCTGGAAGAGCACAGCAGTTCAGGCAGCATCCAAGTAGCTTCGAAATCGACGTTTCGGGCAAAAGCCCTTCATCAGGCAGGGGAGAGCAGAGCGTCTGCAATGGTACAGATGGGGATGGCAGGGCGTCTGCAATGGGATACAGACAGAGGGAGGACATAGCGTCTGCAATGGGATAGGGACAGGAGGAGGGCAGAGCGTCTGCAATGGGATACAGACAAGGGGAGGGCAGAGCATCTGCAATGGGATACAGACAGGGGAGGGGAGAGCATCTACAATGTGATACAGACAGGGGGAGGTCAGAGCATCTGCAATGGGATACAGGCAGGGGGAGGGTAGAGCATCTGCAATGGAATACAGAAGGAGGAGGGCAGAGCATCTGCAATGGGATACAGACAGGGAGAAGACAGAGCGTCTGCAATGTGATACAGACGGGGGGAGGGCAGAGCATCTGCAATAGGAGACAGACAGAGGGCAGGCAGAAGGTCTGCAATGGGATGCAGACAGGGAGAGGACAGATCATCTGCAATGGGATACAGACGAAGGAGAGCAGGACGTCTGCAATGGGATATGCACGGGGGAGGGCAGAGCATCTGCAATGGGATACAGACATGGGAAGGGCAGAGCCTCTGAAAGGGAGACAGACTGGGGAAGGGATGCACGCCTGCAATGGGATACAGGCAGGGGGATGGTAGAGCATCTGCAATGGAATTCAGAAGGGGGGGGCAGAGCATCTGCAGTGGGATACAGACAGTGGAGGGCAGAGCGAAGGCACTGCGTCTACACTGGGATACAGACAGGGGGAGAGCAGAGCGTCTGAAAGGGAGACAGACTGGGGAAGGGATGCATGCCTGCAATAGGATACAGGCAGGGGGAGGGAAGACTGTCTGCAATGGGATACTGATGGGTGAGGGCACAGCGTCTGCAGTGGGATACAGACAGGGGAGGGCAGAGCGTCTGCAGTGGGATACAGACAGGAGAGGGCAGAGCGTCTGCAGTGGGATACAGACAGGGGAGGGCAGAGCGTCTGCAGTGGGATACAGACAGGGGAGGGCAGAGCGTCTGTAATGGGATACAGACAGCGGAGGGCAGAGCGATGGCAGTGCATCTACAATGGGATACAGACAGGGGAAGGGCAGAGCCTCTGCAATGCGATAAAGACAGCTGAAGGCAGTGCGTCTGTAATGGGATGCAGACGGGGAAGGTCAGATCGTCTGCAATGGGATGCAAACAGGAGGAGGGCAGAGCGTTTGCAATGGGATACAGACTGGGGGAGGGCACAGCAACAAGCAATGGCATAGAGACAGAGGATGTCTGTGAGCAAATCTTCAGCAGAAAAAAACACAGTACAATACATATGTGATGGAAATTTTCTGTTTTGGGGAAAAGGCGAAACAGCAGAAATTTATTTCAATGCAAGGAGAATGCAGAACTCAGTGTTACAGAGGGATTTGTGTGTCTTTGTACATGAATCACATCAAATTAACCTGAAGATGTAGCAAGTGATTTGGAAGGTAAATGTCGTGATCCTGTTTCGTGCAAGGGGTGTTGGGTATGATCTTAGCGATATTTTTTGCATCAGTACAGGGCATTGCTGAGATTACATCTGTTGTATTATGTGTAGTTTTAACTGCCTAAACTGAAAAAAAAACAAAATTGCTTTCGAAACGTCTCAAAGATGTTTCTCTTTACGCATTCTTGGGATGAAGGCATTACGTTGTGAAGAATTAACAGTTCCGCCTGAGAATGAGGGATGTTTTATTGGCCACATAAGACCTTGAGAAGAGTGTAGTTGGTGAATACTGGATGAATATTTCTTCTTGTGTGGGAGAATAAAACTGGGGAAATAATTTAAGAATAAGTCAGTTTCAAAGGAAAGGTCATTGGACAGTAAAATTGAACTGTGAATTCTCTTCCTACTTGCTGACAGACAAGCTGAGCTTTTCCAGCAATTACTGTATATGTTTAAGAATATTCATTTTAACACAGATATTGTGAAGACATGAAACACTTATTTTTACATTATGCAAGCACATAGTAACACATCTTCAAAACAAGTAGAAACATTTATTGTTAATGAATTGATTCTGCAATAATGCACTGACCTGAAGTCGAGAATGTGATGGAGTCATATAGTTCATACAATGTTCAAGAAGAGCTCACAGAGTACAGTGTGGGATTGATAACGTTACTGATTTAACTAACAGATGGAAAATGTAGCCTATCTGTGGAGAAACATTCTATTGCTCCTTTTCTGTTTCCCTATCGCTCATCACAGCAATGTTTGGGAGTGAAAAAAAGCCCAGTCGTCTTTCCCACTAATGGAGGATTCCTGATGAGGATTCATTGGAATCTCCCCATTGCCTGAAGCAAAACAATTCAGCCAAATTCAACTGTTTCATGAAGAAATCCCATTGTCAGAAGGCTGTGCAAGCAGAATAACAACAGAAGTAATTATTCGACTCGATGGTGAGGGGAACAGACAGGGGATTCTGTGGCTGCAAATGGGAATCTGGAATGGTGTGTAGCCTCCCACATGCCCAGGGTCCAGGATGTATCAGAGTGGCTGCAGAACGTTCTCACTGGGGGTTTGGGGGGGGAGAGTTGGGGGAAGCAGCCAGAAGTCATTGTGCTCATTGGTACAAAGGACAGAATGACACAGGTAGAAATAGTGATGACATCCTGCAGAGTGATTGTGGAGAGCGAGAGAAAAGGATAAAAGACAGTGCTAATATCCAGTTTACTTCCAGTTCTCCGTGCGAGTGAGGGTAAGAAGAGGATGATATGGCAGATGAAGGGGTGGCTAAAGAATTGGTGCAGGGTGCAGAGACTTTTGGATTACTGGGATCTTTTGTGGGGGAAGGTGACGTGTTCAGGAAGGACAGGTTGTACCTGAGCTGGAAGGGGACCAATATCCTGGCAGGCATGTTTGAAACTGCTGCAAGGGATTGTTTCAACTAGATTGGCTGGGATTGGGGTCGGGTGCGTGTGGGATCCTCAACAGCAGGGAGGGAAGTGCGAGGCTGGAAGGAGATACAGTAATCAGAAACAGTAAAATGAAGAGACTGGTCAGGCTAGAGAACGACGGGGAGCAAGGAATGTCTGTTGGATTAAATCGCAACTGTTTCAATGCAAGATGGCTGACAGGTAAGGTCGATGAACTCAGGGCATGGATTGGTGCGTGGGACTGGGATATTATAGCCATTACTGAAACATGGCTAAGGGAGAACTATATCATTGGCCATATCACCAACATAGTTATAATTATTTTTTGTGGGCAGTGGAGGAGTGGGGATAGAAAAGGGAGAAGGGAGCCAAAACAACACAGGGAATTATCGACTCAATCAGCCAAGGTCAGAGACGAGGAGTTCGTTGGAGGGGATTCTGAGGGATAGAATTTCCATTTATTTAGAAAGACAAGGAATGATTAGGGATAGTCAATATGGATTTGTGAAATCATGTCTAATTAATGTGATTGAGTATTATGAAGAGATGTCAAAGAAGATTGAAGAATACACCGTGGTGTACAATTTTTACACAAACTTCAGCAAGGCATTTAATAAGGTTCCCCATCGTCGACAGATTACTAAAATTAGGTTATATGTAATCGAGGAAAAGCTAACCAATTGGATACAAAATTGGATTGAAGGTAATGGATTGTTATCCAAACCTAAGACCTGTGGCCAGCGGTGTTCTGAAAGAATCAGTGCTGAGCTCACTGCTTTTTAATCACGGCTATAAACAACTTTGATGTGATTATCGGAGGCATGGTTTGTAAGTTTACAGATAACATCACAAATTGGTTCAGTGGACAGTGAAGAAGATTAACTCAGAATATAACGGGATCCTTGATCATCAATGAGCCAAGGACTGGCAGATGGAGTTTAATTTATATATTTGTGAGGTTTTACATTTTGGAAAGTTAAAGCGGAGTAGTGCCCTGGGGAATGTTGCTTAACAAAGAGACCTAGGGGTGAAGATTCATAGTTCCTTGTAAGTGGACTTTAGGTCGGTAGAGTAGTGAGGAACCTGGTTGACATGCTTGCCTTAATCGGTCAGAATATTGAGAATAAGAGTTGGAGTAACATGTTGCACTTGTACAGGACGTAGGTGAGGCCACTTTAAGAAAACTGTGTACATATCAGTTGACTCTTGTTAAGCTTGAAAGGGTGCAGAAAAGATTTACAAAGATTTTCTGGAACCTGAGGGTTTGAGCTACAGGGAGATGATGAACAGGACGTGGCTTTTTCCCCTCGCATGTCAGAGACTGAATGGTGACATGACAGATGTTTAATAAAGTCCTGAGGGACATGGAGAGTCTGATTGGTCAAGATCTTTTTCCCAGTGTAGGGGCGTCCAGAACTAGACAGCATAGGGTGAAGGTGACAGGGCAAAGACAGAAGGGACCTGAGGGGAAACCTTTTCATACAGAGGCTGGTGGGTGTACTGTCAGAGAAAGTAGTGAAAGCGGGTACAATTACACGTTTACAATGTAACTGGATAGTTACATTAATCGGAATGGATCATTTGATGTGGGTCAAATGCTGGCAAGTGGGACGCGATCTGATTAAGATGCCTGATTGGCATGGACAAATTGGACAAAAGGATCTTTTTCCACACTGTATGATTCTCTTATTCTCACAGCGGGATGAGGAAGGATTCTAAAAGGGCCATTCGAATGGGAATTCTCTTCCCCGGAAGTTTGTGGTGCCTCTCTGATTACAAGTATTCACAGCTGAGTTAGTTAAAGATTTGACAGAAATGTGAGTCATGGATAATGGGACACAGACAGGACGATGAGGCTGAGACCATAATCTGATCAGCCACAATCTCAATGCCTGGTGGAGAAGGCTCAAATTCTCTAATGACCCACTCCTGCTCCTCAGTCCCATGTTTCTGTGTTCCATTCAACCCCTCTAACCTGCTAGACAGGAGCAGTTAGAGTCCACTTATTGTTATAGCATGGTACACAGAAATAGGGGAAACATTTCGGTCCCTCGAGACTGTCCCACTCGGTTTGGGAGATTGGATAATGTAATTGGAAGACCCAGGCTGGATATGGAAGAGGTTGCTCATTTCTCTTTACAAAACTTCCCCTCTCTGTATCTTGTGCTTCATTTGTTGAACATGTTGTAGACCCAGATTCACTGTGAATACAGCCCCCAAATCTCACCCAGTGATGGCTCACAAAATCCACGTGTCTCCCTGATTGCAATAGTCCATAAAAGACCTTCCAGGAAGATAACACACACTAACTTTCCAATAACAGAATGGGAAAGCATCAGAAACAGGTGCAGGTCATTCACATCCCAAGCCTGCCTTGCCCTTCACTAAGATCAAGGCTGACCTGCTCCAAGTCTCAAATCTTATTAATGTCCAATCTTCTTGAGCACTTCCATAGAACACAGAACAAAGAACAGTACTGATTTAGAGATGTCGGTATTCGACTGGGGTGTACAAAGCTAGAAATCACATAGCACCAGGTAATGTTCCAACAGGTTTAATTGGCAGCACAGTAGCTTTTGGAGCATCGCTCCTTCATCAGGTGATAGTGGAGGGCTCGATCGTAACACAGAATTTATAGTAAAAATTTACAGTGTGATGTAACTGAAATTATACATGGAAAAATTGATTCTCTGTTAAGCCTTTCATCTGTTAGAATAGTATGATAGTTTCACTTCTTTCATGTGTAAATCACAAAACCTTTTATTAAAAAAAAAGTTGCATTCTCAGGCGAGCTGTGAACAATGCTGATAGCAAGATAAAATGTTGAAGGTGTTGGCCCCCTGTGTTCTCTGACTATGCCATGATGTTTAGATTGATTCTAAGCTAAAAAGTGAGATAACGGAGTTTTACATGAATTCCTGCAGATTTTGAGCTCAAGGTTCTACATTAATGCATGCAGTTAGGACCTTCAGCTCTCGACGTTGTGTTGTTTGTCCTACTCTAACCTACATGCTTCCGTTCACTTTGTTCCATGTGCCTATCCAAGAGTCTCTTAAGTTTCCCTCACGTATTTGACTCGACTACCACTGATGGTAGTGCATTCAACACACCCACCACTCTCTGTGTAAAGAATCTACCTCTGATATCTCCCCTAAAACTTCCTCCAATTACCTTAAATTTATGCCACCTCGTGATAGACATTTCTGCCATGGGAAAATGTCTCTGGCTATTCACTCTCTATCTGCCTCTCATCATCTTGTACACCTCTGTCAAGTCACCTCTCATCTATTTTTCCTCCAATGAGAAAAGCCCTGACTCCCTCACGGTTTCTTCGTAAGACTTCTAGTCCAGGCAGCATCCTGGTAAATCTCCTCTTTGCACTCTCAAAAGCTTCATTATCCTTCCTATAATGGGGAGACCAGAACTGAACACAATATTCCCGGTGAGGTCTGAGCAGGGCTCTATCGAGCTGCAGCATAACCTCGCGGCTCTTAATCTCAATCCCCCTGCAACTGAAAGCCAACATACCATATGCCTTCTTAACAACCCGATCAACTTGGATGGCAACTTTGAGGGATCTGTGGAGACGGACGCCAGGATCCCTCTGTTTCTCCACACTGCATTTAACCATGTATTCTGCATTCACATTCCAGCTTGCAAAGTGAATTCCTTCAGTTTGAACTCCATGTGCCATTTTCAGCCCAGCTCTGCATCCTTTCGATGTCCCATTGCAACCTACAATAGCCCTCCACATTCTCTACCACTCCAACCACCTTTGTGTCATCGGCAAACTTACTATCCAACTCTTCAACACCCGCATCCAAGTCATTTTTGAAAATAACAGAGAGCAGAGGTCACTGAACTGATCCCAGCAGGACACCACTGGTCCCTTTCAGTGATCTAGCTCCCCTAACTCTCTGTGTAAGAGAGTTCCTGACATTCACTACCCTCTGTTTGAAGAAAACCTTCTCTGCTTCTGCACCATGACCAATTGATATGAACAAAAGAGGTAACGCAGGGGCTCAGGTAAGAGAGACTGACCCTGAACTCAAGGCAGTATTTGACTGAGGATGACATCAAGGAACCTGAACAAAATCACACTTACTGAGAATTAACTATGACCTCTACACCGCTTGGAGTCATTCACGGCACAAGGGAAGATGATTATCATTGGTGGGCATCAATCATCTTAGCCGTGGGAAACTTTTGCAGGAGATCCTCAGCGTAGCTTCCTCAGCTCAGGCATCTCCAGTTTGTCGTCATAGAATCCCTACAGTGTGGAAGAAGGCTATTCAGCCCATTGAGTCCAAACTGAGCAGATTAGATTCCCTACAATGTGGAAACAGGCACTTCGGCCCAACCAGTCCACACCGACCCTCCAAAAAGTAACCCACCCAAACACATTTCCGTCTGACTAATGCACCTAACAAGATGGACAATTTAGTATGGTCAATTCACCCTGCGTGCACATCTTCGGACTGTGAGAGGAAACCGGAGCACCCGAAGGAAACTCATGCAGACAACTGGGGAATATGCAAACTCCACACAGACAGTTACCTAAGGCTCGAATCGAACCTGGGACCCTGGTGCTGTGAGGCAGCAGTGTTAGCTACTGATTCACCGTGCCAGCAGAAGAGGGGGCATTCACTGAAATCTACAAAGTTTTCAGGACATGTTGTCCCTCTTCAGCTCTTGAAACAATCTGTGACCATGTATAGCAAGACTCAGACAACATTCAAAACCGTGTTGTTAAAGTCTGGGTAACATTTATGTAACAGCACAGTACATTTCCACAGTAAAAGGACAAGTTCATTCAGCAGCTCAATCTGGTTTCACGAGAATGTGAGGAGGCCATTCATCCCATCAAAACTACTGGTCAAAGGAAGGATAGCCCTTTCAGTCCCTCCTGCCTGTTGCACAGCAAGGTGCGAGTCTGCTCTCTCCCACATGTCACGTACATGGGATCAGAAAGAACCATTTCAAACCCGGAGTCACATACAAAGGAACAGGAAGAGGCTATTAAGCTTTTCAAGCCACTAACACAGGAACAGGAAAATGTCAGAGATGCTCCAACATCACAAACAAATGGAGCAGGGTCTGCACAGACAGACTGCTCCAAATTGATCCACATGCCTTAATTACATATGTGTTACTTTAACATGGTTTTCTGGCAGTCGGAATGAAGCCAACATTTTTTAGCCATTCTCCAAGTTATCTTCCATCTCCAAGAAGGCAGTCCCATGGTCTCCGTGGAGGTCAGAAACAAGTGGGGAATAACTAACTGTTTCAGCATGATGGTATTTTGGCTGCTGACAGGATTGTGTACAAAATGACACTCAATGCAGTGTCACACCGTAACTGTGCATTAAACTGTTCAGAGTTCATTCAGAGCCTGCACCTCGCTGTCAATTGACGTGTGGGTTCTGCAGATGCATGTAAACTGTCGTGAATTAAACATTCAATGAAAAGTATGACATTGTCACCCCTTTCAGCTGTTTGGGGTATAATGAGTTGCTGTCCATACCCATCAAGCTTCAACTTCTTATTCTCTCACAGCGCTCCAGATTAAGCACATCGTTACTGCACTCTCTCCTCATGGTAACACCATGCTAGTGTTTAGTCTGGTCAAACGCCTTTGCACTGTCTCGGTGACAAAGAGATCATTGATTATAAAGCAGACCAAATCTTTACACAAAGCACCAAATATTATCTCAACAAAACACGATCAGTGGGAAAGATATTCTAACTTTTGTACTTCAATCATTTTGCCTGAAGAGCCACAAATCATTTCCTTCCTGCCCCTGTATGAATTCTGTCAGTGACTTATGACCAAGGACATCCAGGTCCTTTGCAACAAAAGCACTCGCCAACCTCTCTACCATTTAATAAATATAAATGTACATGATGATATTTGTTGTTCACATCTGAATAATTGTTATACCTTGTGAACAGCTATTGCTCAAACACTGAACCTGCTGCCACCCATCAATCCTTCAGTCCAGAGAATAACAGTATTCTTCTCGTATCTCTGTTACTCAAATTTTAATCCATGTGGTATATATTCCACCCCTACCTACCCATGGACTCTAACATTCCCCATTCACCTGTATTCAGACATGTCAAGCGTCTTCTAAAAATACAAATACTCCAATCCCATTGGTTCTCAACTGTCGATGTCACAATGGACAATCTCCACAAACAGGTTTATCAAAGATCATTTCCCTTTCCTGAATCTAGGCCGAATGTACCAAATCATATCATTATTCTCCAAGTGTCTAGTCGTCATGTTCCTTCAAAAAGGTTCCAATTTTTTTTTCTCACAGCTGACATCAAAGTATTTAGTTTTCTGTTTTCCCTCTCCATCCTGTTTTAAATATTTAGGTTGACAATAGCTGCTGTCCAGTCTGCAGAATCCTTTCCAGAATCTAACTAGCTTTGAAGAATAATCAGTAATTCTTTCACTAGCTCTGTTCTCGTCTCAATCACTCTGAGATGTAACTCATCAGATGCAGCAACTTATGAAACTTCAATTCAATTAGATTTTCATTAACATAAACTTCATTAATTCTGATTTCCTTCAGTTTCCAATTTTTACCAGTCCCTCTGTTCCCTAATATTTGTGGAAAGTAGTTTCTGTACCTTCCCTTGCGGAGATGGAACCAATGCATTCCTCTCAGCTGGCAGATGGTTTCAGTCAACTCGTGAATACACTGGAGGACTGCACTTCAGAGATGGTGGATATATTACCCACTGCTGCCTGAAAAGTTCCAGCATCACTCCAGTTTAATTTATCGTGAGTGTCAGCGCAGTCCTACTACTGGTGTGAGAACACAGGTTATACTGAAGGAGGGGATACAGCTCAGTGACCACCTCAGTTCTGAGACAAGCTGTTTTTACACTTTTCACCTGAATGGCTGCAGCTTAGACAAATCTTCCTGGAAATCCCAGAGAGGAAAATATAGTTCCTCGCTGCTCCCTGTTTATAGAGCTTCCCTTCTTTGAAGTCTCAGCTCCATTTGTTTATCATGGACCCAGACACACTGTAAATGCAGTATCCAGAGTGGGGTTCCCAGACCACCGGGGCTCCCTGAATGAACCCAGTAGCTGACATCACAATCCTGAGAACACCATCCACAGAAACTCCACTGACTTTCCAGATAACAGCAGCAAGTGAATTCCCCACACCTACAATGCATCCATTCACTACTGAAAATGCCTCGGTCTCCTCTGTTTCTCTCGTAGACAGTGAGGACTGCAGATACTGGAGATCAGAACTGAAAAATGTGTTGCTGGAACAGCACAGCAGGTCAGGCAGCATCCAAAGATCTGGAGAATCGACGTTTCGGGCATGAGCCCTTATTCAGGAATGAGGAGGAAGAGCGCCTCATCTTCCGCCTACGAACCCTCCAACCACAAGGGATGAATTCAGATGTCTCCACCTTCCTAATTACCCCTCCCCCCACATTGTCTCAATGCCAATCCTCGTACCCAGCACCACCTTTCTGACCTGCAATTTTCTTCCTGACCTGTCCGCCCCGACTCCCACTCCAGCCTATCACCCTCTCTTTAACCTCTTTCCACCTCTCGCATTTCCAACGCTCCTCCCCCAAGTCCCTCCTCCCTACCGTTTATCTTAGCCTGCTTGGCACACTTTGCTCATTCCCGAAGAAGGGCATGCCCGAAACGTCGATTATCCTGATCTTTGGATGCTGCCTGACCTGCTGTGCTTTTCCAGCAATACATTTTTTAGCTCCTCAGTTTCTCTTCCTGGCTGAGAAAGCTCTTACATCTCCACACAGTCGCACAGTAACAGTTCTTGTCTCCAAATAAACAGTTGACCATGGAACGTTACGTTTATCTATATCTCAGCGACTATAATTATTGCTGATGGAATTGATCACCACACTCAGAGACAAGAGATAGAGGGAAAATAACTCACGGTAAGCAGGGAGATCCCATAATAAATATGATATTCAGGAATATGTGAAAAGGGGAAATGGTAGAATAACTTCCCATTCTGTTTTCCTTCCAGTCCATCATCAGCAATCCTTTTGCTTGCTTTTCCTTTCTCTCTCTCTCTCTCTCTCCATCTATCTCTCTTTCTCTCTCACTTTCTCTCTCTTGATGGACATCACCCACTCAACACAAACCTCCCGCTCACCCTTCCTACCATCCCTGATATAATAATATTATTTTTCAGCTGCATTCAGTTTTGATAGGTTCACTGAACTCGAAACATGTTTTTTTTTTCCGACCGACTGCCATACCTGCTGAGATTCTCCAACATTCTTTCAGACGGTGGACAATTTTATTTCAGATCGCCAGCATCCGCAATTCCTTGGTTTTTTCAACTTTAATGTTGTTGTTTCGCGGGATGCCAGCATCACTGGCAAGGGCAGTATTTATTGTCCATCCTAACTGCCCTTGACCACGCGGCCATTTGTCAAGGCAATATGGAGGCCACTAAATTGTTGTGGATCTGAGGTGACACTTAGTTCAGACAGGGCAAACATGTTAGGCTTCTTTACGAAAGGTTATCAATAAAATAAGAAAAGGAATCCTGATGGTTTATGCTTGCCATGAGTGAAATTAGGTTTCATTCCAATTTTTGATCTTGGAATTTAACTTTAGTCATCAGCTGTGGTAGGATTTCAGACAATGATTTTAGAGTCATGACTTGCGCCTCTGAATTACACAGTCAGTGTCATTATTACTCTGTTTAAGAGTCCCTGTTGTGAAGTAACTGTAGAGACAAGAACAAGTTTGTGGTCAAATTATTTGTAACCGGAAGAGAGGTCAGAAGAGAACTGGAGCCATAAAATCTGTTGTTAACGAAGGGGTAGGTGATGGCGAAGTCAGGAACAGAACTCAGGCAGAGCTGGAGGTTGGGGATATTATGAAGGGGGTGTCAGCAGGTTTGAGCACAGAGAGAGTATATGGAGGTATAAAACAGTTCACAGTAAAAAGGAAGCTCAAGGTTGCGAACAGTCTTATTCCTTCTCAGATGTTTATGAGTAAGAAGTTTGGAAATGCATGAGAAGGAAGAGGTGTTTGTGACTGAATGTTTATGCATTTGTTAAATATAATCAACCAGAATAGCAATAACATTCAGCATTATTTATAGAATTGACAGAGATAGACTTACCAGGAACACCAGTAATAGCGAGGATGGGATAGTACCCTGCTTGAATAATCATCAGTACGGCTCGTATCCACAACTCTAACCATGGCCAATCCTGAGAAAGCCAGTATAGACCCCAGGATAAAGCCCTGTCCATTGTTGGAACATTCCAGTCTAATGTTCTCAGATTCGGATCCATTGTTGGAACATTCTAGTCTAATATTCTCAAATCAAATCCATTGTTGTACAATTCTAATGTTCTGTGATTCTGATTTCTCTCTCTTCCTCTGTAGCTGCTGATTCCAATCTTGTTTAGGTTGACGCTGCGCCGAATACTATGGCATAATATGTTGAAAGAAGTCCTTAATTATGCAAGAGGGAAAGCCTCCAGTAACCCAGGAGGGTCCAGAAAGACTGATATTAATCACAGTCACTGAACAAACAGCTCCATTTAACCAATTTCACGGCAACTCTGATATATCACAATAATTGGTGTGGGTGGGATTTTGATATCGATGATTATTGGGCTCATGGCACATGTCCAGTTGTAAACATCGAGGTGAGGGAGAGACATAATTCTTTCTCTTCACAAACTCGATTATTCTGCTGTGTTTTGGAAATATAGGAATTGCTGGCCGTCTGTGTCTGATCACCAGGCCCTCTGCATCTTTTTGTTTTATTTATTTAGGTTTAATTTTGACTTTTGTCTGTCCAGCATTTAACAACTTAGGTGGGTTTAGGCATTTTTGAGAGACACCTACGGAGCCATAGACGATGGAGATACAGTCCATTCCTTGTGTTCTTGCAGCCACGGCCTGGTCCTGTGGAGTGATGGTCAAACTCTCACAGAACCAGGACTCTTAATTTTACCTTTCACCAGTTATTGCTAGTGTCTCAGCAGGGGTGGAAGGCAGGAAATCTCTCCCCGGTTCTACACACTCTCTCTGTGATTTCTCTCTGAACTATCTTTTAATGTTCTTTCCTCCTGGATTGGAGAACTGCATGTCAGACAATCTGTTTCATGCATTTGTTTTTTGACCTTTGTGTGCTTATTGGATGATACCATATTGGAGCAGTTAGTGTATGGTAGTTAAATAAACTATTATTCTGCTAAGTTTTCGAACAGAATTAAGTTATTGCAAGTTCGTCTTCCTTTTGTTGTCTTTTACCGAAAGTCTTCGAATAAATTGTGTTTTGTTTAATGTCGAATATTTTGACCAAGTAAATTCTATCTCAAACACAGCACCTTAAATTTACCAGCGGAATGGGCCGAGCTGGAGGAGTGATAATCATGTCAAGAATTATATCGGTTACCCAATCCACCTCTCAGAACCAGCCCAGACACGTAAAAGCCCAGATGAGGTACCTCCTCAACATGAAGCGCTGCGTCGACCAGGCTAGTGTACTGCTCAGCAATCCGTTCAGGATCGAACACTGTTTAGAGCTCACAAGTTCACTACTTATGTGTCTAACAGTGCACTGATCTATAAATTTGGACTAAATGATCTGTTCAGCACAGGGCGCTGTGCAGAACACACAAAGGCATTGTTCTATACACACGGACTGGATATCTGTGCAGCATGGGGAGCTGTGCAGTAAATAGCAGTGAATTTATCTTTTAATCTGGAGCAGTTACCTTCCCAGCACACGCAGCTGTGTGCACCAATTGATGCATTGCTGTGTAACACTGTACTAGATCACTGCCCAGTGTGGGGAACCTTGCAGCTCATGGTGGAAGCGACAGGATGTGCAGCACCTCTCCATTTCCAGCTCCATATCTCCAATGTGGCATGACACAGGAGTGCTATGGGTGTGAAACTCACTGCCAGAGCGGGATGGTGGGGGAATCAGTTTAAATACCAACAAATGGGTGGAACTTTGTTAAAAGCGAGGGGAAGATTGAGAGAGAATTTCAGAGAATGATCTGATGGTAGGTTTAAAAATTGTGAAATGAGAACATTTTGATAGCATCTTGCAATATAAGCCACTGCTTCTAGGAATGATGGGGTGAGCAGGATATTTGTGTAAGTTAAGATGATTGAGAATTTTGGATAAGCATTTGTCCTGCAGCGTTGTAACTGGGAGTAGGATCAGCAATTCAATCGACTCACTGGGCTGAATCTACAATAATTTGTCTCAGTGCCATTTTCATTGAGTGTGACAGAAGGAATATCTGCACGAGGCACAGCTAGTTTCCTGGTGTTATCTTATCGAACTCACCTCATTA
Source organism: Chiloscyllium punctatum (assembly GCF_047496795.1). Lineage (NCBI taxonomy): Eukaryota > Metazoa > Chordata > Chondrichthyes > Orectolobiformes > Hemiscylliidae > Chiloscyllium > Chiloscyllium punctatum. Next base: position 42,406,033 of record NC_092790.1, on the reverse strand, counting down.
ACTACACACCCTACCTCATGGTGTCCCTATCATTCAACGCCAGCACGATTTTCCCATCCATTATGGCTGGAGGTGCTCACCATCACCCGGATGCCCCTGGATATTCAGTAATCCCTGGTTCTGCTGCCATCATGAAAAGGCCAATGGGCACAATGTTGAGTTTTCTCAGTTTGGAGCTGCCCTGCACAGTTTACCCGAGCATGGCAGATAAAAGGAAATTATACCACAGCTTGATGTTTTTGTCAGGTGTGTTCAAGATGGTTTCCTTGCTCAGTATGGAGACAGACCAACAAGGGGAGAGGCTATTTTGGATTTGGTGTTCGGCAATGAGCCAGGACAGGTGTCAGAACTAATGGTGGGAGAGCACTTTGTTGAAAGTGATCACAACTGCCTCACATGGAGCATAGTCTGGGAGAGTGAAAGGAGCAGTTTCTGAAGGAAGATATTTAATTAGGGAAAAGGAAATTATGATGCTATCAGACAGGAATTGGGAAGTACAGACTGGGAGCAATTGTTCCACAGAAAGGGCACAGCAGGCATGTGGAGACTGCTTAAGGAGCAGTTGTTGCGAGTGATACACAAATTTGTTCCTCTGAGACAGGTAAGAAGGGGTAAGATTAAGGAACCTTACATGACCAGAACAGAGAAACTTCTCGTCAAAAGGAAGCAGGCAGCTTACGGAAGATGGAGGAAGCAAGAATCTAACACAACTTTAGAGGATTACAGGCTTGCTAGAAAGGAGCTCATAAATGGGCCGAGGCGAGCCATGATGGGGCATGAAAAAGGCTTGGCAAGAAGGATTAGGGAGAATCCCAAAGCATTTTTCTCATACGTGAGGAGTAAGGGAATAATTAGGGAGAAGGTAGGGCCGATCAGGGATAGTGTAGGGAACTTATGCGTGGAGTCTGAGCAGATAGGGGAAGTCCTAAATGAGTTTTTTGCTTTGATTTTCACCAGGGAAAGGGAACTCGCTGTAAATGAAAACTTAGAGGAGCTGGTTCAGATCAAGATTGATGAATTTGATGAGCTAGAAATTTTGGAAAACATTAAGATAGATACGTCCCCAGGACCAGATTTATCCTAGACAGCTCCGGGAAGCGAGAAAGGCGTTTGCTAAGCTGCTGGTGAGGATATTTGCTTCCTCAGTCTCCACAGGAGTCGTACCGGAGGATTGGAAGGAGGCGAATGTTGTTCCTTATTTCAAGAAGGGTAATAGGGAAATCCCTGGCAATTACAGACCAGTCAGTCTTACGTCAGCGGTCAGCAAAGTTTGGAAAAAATTCTGAGGGATAGGATTTATGACTATTTGGCAAAGCATTGTGTGATTAAAGCAATCAGCATGGCTTTGTGAGGGACCGGTCATGCCTCACAAATCTTATTGATTTCTTTGAGGAGGTGTCAAGACAGGTCGACAACGGTCGAGCAGTGGACGTGGTGCATGTGAACTTCAGCAAGGCATTTGATAGGGTTCCCCTTGGAAGGCTCATTCATAAAGTCAGGAAGTATGGGATACAGGGGGATTTGGTTATCTGAATTCAGAATTGGCTGGCTAGCAGAAGGCAGACAGTGGTTGTAGATGGAAAATATTCTGCTTGGAGGACAGTGTTGAGAGGGATCCCACAGGGCTATGTCCTTTGGCCTCTGCTCTTTGTAGTTTTTATAAATGACTTGGATGAGGAGGTTATGGGGTGGGTTCGTAAATTTGCTTATGACACAAAGATTGGAGGCGTCGTCGATAGTATAGAGGTCTACTGTAGGCTGCAGCGCGAAATAGACAGGATGCAGAGCTGGGCTGAGAAATGGCAGATGGAGTTCAACCTCGGTAAATGCGAAGTGATTCATTTTGGAAGGTCAAATTCGAATCCTGAATATAGCATTAAATACAGGATTCTTGGCAGTGTGGAGGAATAAAGGGATCTGGGTGTGCAAGTGCATAGATCCCTCAAAGTTGCCACGCAAGTGGATAGGGTGTCAAGAAAGCATATGTTGTTTTGGCTTTCATTAACAGCTCTACAAGTCCCTGGTGAGACCACACTTGGAATATTGTGTCCAATTGTGGACCCCCTACTATAGGAAAGATACAGGGGCTTTAGAGAGGGTGCAAAGAAAGTTTACCAGGATGCTGCCTGCCCTGGAGGGCTTGCTTTATGAAGAAAGGTTGAACAAACTTGGACATTTCTCTCTGGAGACAAGGAGGAGAGAGGAGAGCTGATCAAGGTGTACAAAATAATGAGAGGAATAGATAGTGTCAATACCCTTTTCCCCAGGGCAGGATTGAATAGTACGAGAAATCATAGTTTGAAGATATTAGGAGGAAGGTAAAAGGGAGACGTCAGAGATAGGTTCTTTATGCAGAGAGTTGTGAATGCATGGAATGCATTGCCAGCTCTGTTGGTGGAAGCAGAGTCATTGGGAACATTTAAGCGACTGTTGGACATGCACGTGGATAGCAGTGAGTTGAGGGGTGCGTCGGTTAAATTACTATATTTTACATTAAGATTAAATCTCAGGACAACATCGTGGCCCAAAGGGCCTGTTCTGTGCTGTCCTGTTCTACGTTCTATTTAGTATAATTAAAAGAGACTCAGATAAGTTCTTGATTGACAAGGGGATCAAAGATAACTGGCAGGAAGCAGGGAAATGGGGTTGAAAACCTATAATTCGCGATCGAATGCTGGAGCAGACTTGATGGTCCGAATGGCTTCATTTCTGCTCGTATAGAGTTGTGGCCTTATAATATTTCGGTCCTGGATGGCACGGTGTCTCAGTGGTTTGCACTGGTGCCTCACAGCATCAGGGAACTGGGTTCGATTTCCTCTGGGTGTTCTAGTTTCCTGCCACAGTTCAAAGCTGTGCAGGTTAGGTGAACTGGCAATGCTGATTTGCCGATTGTGTTCAGGGATGTTGATGTTTGGTGCAATAGTCAAGGGTCTATGTATAGTATTAGGGTAGAGAATAGGATTGGTTCGCATACTCTTTGGAGGGTCAGTATAGACCTGTTGGGCTGAAGGGATTCTAAGAAAATGCAGGCTGCTGCAATGTTCCAATGAAGCACAACCCACGCTCGAGTAACAGCTCACTTTACACTTTGGTTCGTTACAGTCTGTAGGAGTTAATATTCAATTCCATAAATTCACAGCCTGAACCCACTATGGCTGTTCTCCATTTTCCGTACACGCTCCCTCCTGGGCACCCTAAGTTCGTGTCTTGTTTATTTCCATTCAACAGAGAAAATCAACTTCTAATATTTACACATTAATTTACACCCATTATATACCTGTGTCTCTTTCACCACAATTTCAAGCCTATTTGTCTTTCACACTGGGCCTCCAAACACTCTTTCCCACTTCTGCCAAGATACTAAAGCGCTCACTTTCCCATCCTTTACACGTCTGAAGAAGATTTACACTGGACTTGAAACATTACCATTGTTTCCCTGTCTCTGCAGATGTTGCCAGACCCCTAAGTTCCTTCAAAAATGAAAAGTTACAGAACACATTTTCAATATAGCAAAGATCATTGGATACAGGAAATCTGAAACAAAAACAAAAATTGTTGGACTTACTGGGTGCTTTGAGGAACAGTCACAGAACCCGAAAGATTAACTCTGCTTTCACTCCACAGATGCTGTCAGACTGGTCAGTGTCTTCAGCACTTTCTGTTTTTGAATAAGTTTCAAACATGTGTGTCAAATCGGCTCACACGCCCTGTCCAACATGTAGAGCCATACACCGGGAAGTGAATGATAATGCACGTATACAAATTCACTTGTTCTGAAACTACATAAGGCTGTCATCACCGACACTACAGAGCTCTTAACCATGGTCATGGAGAGAAACAGCGGGAAACACATTCGCTTTAAACAGAAGATGGCATTACTGGAGGGCAACATATTCAGGTGAAAACGTTAAATGCTTTTGAGGAATGCGACAATTGGAGGCATGGCATCATGAAGATACCCAAACAGGATGAGAATTTTTAAAAAAGGAAGTGTTCCCACATGAGAAACTGGGATAGGGCATTGTGTACAGAGGAGGAGGACGACCGTGTCCCCGTGCGAATGAGGACAGGCAGCAGAATTGTATTGGAGATAATATTCATGTGATGTTGTAAATTATAGCAGCTGTCGTAGCAGCAGCAGCAGCAGCAGAATTATATTCAACCACAATATAATGTCTCAGTCTACCATTAACATGAAGTCGATCTCCAGTTCAGTGATGAGTGTGGGTGAACATGCCACGGTCAGAACTGTGTGTACCTAAACCTGATGACAACCCATTCAAGCGACCGCACTTACTGCTTAAATTAACAAACAGCAGAACTAACATCTGATAGAGATGACGCCATGACCACAAGACTGTGACCACTTCTTTTAAAACCAGCTATGAATTATTGCTGGCCTGTCTACTCTTACTCTTATCTGTTAGAAAATTCTTGTTCCTTTTGTTGGAGACAGTTCAAGAACTTCCCTCCTATTACCATTTTGTTTACATCTTTGAAATACTTACTGTGCCTTCCCCTGTGAGGAAAGATGTAAAACACGGGTGTAAATTATCTGTCTGCTCCCTGTAGCCAATTCTTCAGTCACACCCACCAATTATCGTCAGTATGCTTTCCTAATTAATTTCACCTAAGATCACACACTCATCTTGAACTTTTTTTATATGCTCGGAAAAGATCGTGCTGCTTGTTTTTGTATTTCTTGCCAATTGACTACATCTTGTCTATTCTCCCCTTTTCCTCGCTTTCTAGATTGATACAGTCATATAGCGCACAAACAGACCCTTTGGTCCAATTTGTCCATGCTGACCAGGTTTTTCAAACTAAACTTGTCCCATCTGATTGCACTTTCTCCATATGCCTCTAAACCTTTCCCATTCATAATGTCCTAATGAGTTTTAAATGTTGTAGCTGTACTTGCACCACCCACTCTTCCTCTGACAACTCATTCCACATACACACATCAGCCTGTGTGTGAAAACATTGATCCTTCGTCCATTTCAAATCTCCCCTCTTTCACCTTAAACCTATGCCTTCTATGGTTGAACTCCCCCATCCCGTGGGAAAGACATTGGCTGGTCACTCTATTCATACCTCTCATGATTTTATAAACTTCTACCATGTCACCCCTCAACCTCCTACATTCTATCTGATACTAACTTTACGAACAAGCATTTCAAGATAAAGCACTGCAAATTTGAAACAGTATTCAAATGACAGGTAAATAACCTTCAGCCCAAACTTCATACTGCGATTTATTTTTCTCCATGTTATAATACTAAGGCAGCAGGAAACTGTTACGAGTACCAATAAGAGGTCAAACACCTGAATTGCTTTGTACAAATGGGGTGATTATCTCTACAGTGAAAGCGCATCACTGGTCTGAACCATATAAGAAGGGGAATTCTTGTACCACACGGTCAGCGTCTACCTTTAGCAGAGTGAGATGAAGGCTGAGTATACTTTTGAAATTTGGATCACCGTGTGAATTCAGTGCAAAGGGGGAGAGGGGTCTTCAATAAGGTTTACTCAAAGAAGGAAACTTTCCGGAGTGAGATGTGAGTGGGAGGGTGTAAAACAGCTTGAATGGAGAGGCCGAGCCACACTGAGACCAGAGGCAAAGTGGCAGCCAAAACGCAGCTTGATGCTACTGCAGAGTAGGTAGACTTGAACAAAGAGTTTCAGGTGAAGTGGGGAGGGAGCATAATGTAAGAGAATGTACTCTGTAATTTGAGAGGGAGAACCTGGAATCAGGAAGGGGACACGAGCAGGGAAGAAGATGGAACAGCAATGGCAGCGGTTTCTGGGGGGAATTCAGGAAGCACAGCTGAAATTCATACCCAGCATCTGCTTCTGGTCCCTGAAATAAACATCCTAAATCTGGCCCTCCACTCATGATCATCCATAGTATCCTTGAGAGCCTTTGTCAACCATGGGTGGCTCACCTGCTTATCGAGTTCTTCTTTTTGAACAGAAACAATAGTTACTGAGCGGTTTGGGATATCTGCTTGAATGTCTGCTCACGTATACTCACTGACCTTCCTCTGGGTCTATTTTCACATTCCGCTTCAGACCAGATGTGAGACAGAAATCCTCAAATTAGATGCCGAGTTCTTTTCTATCATTCAGAAGGAACTTCTGCCTGTGGCTGAACACAAGATCAGCGGAGGCTGACTCCATTCTCCAAGGTTCTCCATCTCTGTTGTTTCTGTTTGACGATGCCACATTCCTGTGAGCTGTGTCTAACGTGACCTCCTTTTCCATCAAACCAGAAATCCCCGAATTCTGGTGGACAGGGCCTTCAGCTATGACTGTCCCATCTCCCACAGTGTTGCCCTCAATCCGTCCCCTCCATCCCAGAACAATGATAGATTCCTCCTTGTCCACACTTCCTCCTGCACGAGAATCCACATTCACATATTCATCCTACACAATTTCCTCCATCTCCAGCAGGACAGCATCATCAAACACATCTTCCCCTCCCGTCCTCGGTCAGTATTTCACAGCGACCGTTCCCTCTGTGTCACCGTCCATCACCCCGAACGTTTCCCCACTCCCCCATCGGACCATCCCATGCATTTGTAGAAGCTGCAACACTTGTCCATTCATCTCTTCCCTCCTCACTGTCCAATGCCCCAAGCATAGCTTCCAGGTGAAGCAGCATTTCACCTGTAACCTTTCAATCTGATCTCCTATCATGGCTGCTCACAATGCAATCTCTTTATATTGGCGAGACCAAATAGAGATTGCTTTGAGGAACACACCCACTCTGTCTGTAGAAATAACCCTGACCTTCTCATTGCTTCCCATTTCAATAACTTACCTTGCTCCCATGCTAACATTTCAGCCCTGGGCTGCTGCAATGTTCCAAGGCAGCACAACCCAAGCTCGAGTAACGCACTTTACACTTTGGTACGTTACAGCCTTTAGAAGTTAATGTACAATTTCATAATTTCACAGTCTGACCCCATTATAACTGTTCTCCAATTTCCGTACAATCTCCCTCCTGGCCTCCCTATGACCTTGTGTGGTTGTATCTTCTTTATTATTCACTCAATAAAGAGAAACCCTTTTCCCTATTCACATCTTAACTTAAAGCTATTTCACACGGTCTTCTCGTTCACCACTACTAAAAGCATGTTTATCTTTTGCCACACCCTCTTTTACCTGTCAACCTACTCCCCACATCTGTCAAGGTATTATAAAGCTCATTTTCCAATCCTTTTTCAGTTCTGAAGAAGTGTCATACTGGACTTGAAAGGTTAACTCTGTTTCTCTGTCTCTGCAGATGATGCCAGACCTGTTGAGTTTCTCTAGAAATGAATAGGCTCAGAACAAGTTTTCAATTAAACAAATAACTATGGATACTGGAAATAAAAATGCAAAATTTGCTGGAAAAAATGGGAGTTTTGTAGAATGTTCACTGGTCCTGAAAGATTAACTCTGCTTTCACACCACGAGATGATGCCAGATCTGCTGAGTTTCATCAGCAATTTCTGTTTTTGAACAAGTTCCATAGACGTGTGTTAAAGCTGCTCAAACGCTCTGTCTCACACAGAATACACTGGGATGTAACCGATAATGCAAGGTGCACAAATTCCTTGATCTGAAACTACATAAAGCTGGCATCACTGACACTGCAGAGCTCTTAATCTTGGTCAGGGAGAGAAACAGAGGGGAACACATTCACATCAAACACAGAAGATGGCATTGGGGGGGAATGGAAAAGATTCAGATGCATATGTTAAGGGATTTGAGTAAAGTAACAAATTGGAGGCGTGACACCAGAAAGAGACCCTCAGCCCAATGGGAATAGGAAAATGGAAGTGTTACCACATCAGACACCAGGTTAAGACACTGAGTACAGGGCTGATGGGTGAATGGGTCTTGGTGTAAACTGGGGGATAGTCAGTAGAATTGAATTGAACATATTGGAGCTCAAAGTGGGCATTCATGTGGTGCGGTAAAATCACAGCTGCAGCAGAATTGTATTCAACTACAATCTGTAACATTTTCGCCAGGATAATCCCTCAGTTTACCATTATTATCAAGCTGATCTATGGTTCAGCGATGAGTGCGGGTGAACATGACAGGGTCGGAACCATGTGTACCCAAACCTGAGGACAATCCATTAGAGCTATTCGCAACAGCAGGACCAACATCTGATACAGAGGGCGAAATGATCCCAAGACTAACAGATCAGATCGAAGTTCTGCAGTGCTGCCACATCCAGACATAAATGTCGATGGACTATTAAACAACTCACTGGAGGAGAGGACTCCATAAATATCGCCATCCTATATCACGGGACAGTCCTGTACATCAGTGTAAAAGACATGGTTGTATTATCTGCACCATCCTCAGCCAGAAGTGTTGAGTTGATGATCCACCTCACCCTCGACATGCTGCCCGCAGAATCACAGATGTCAGTTTTTAGTCAATCTGATTCACTGCATGTGACATGAAGAAACAGCTGAACACAGTAGATACGACAAAGGCAATGGGCCCAGACACCATTCTTGCATTCGGACTGAAGACTTGTGCTGCCCAACAAGCCGTGACCCTGGGGAAACTGTTTCATTCCAGCTCCAATTCTGACATCACCCTGGCCACATGGAAAATAACTCAGCTATGTCCAATCCCATAACAAGGGAATGACTACAGTCTGACCATTTACCACGCCCTGAGTCCTGTCACGATAGTCACATTGGTGGAAGTTCTTTTTGACAGAGATGTCAAGTAGCACAGAAGTAACCAGCTCAGTGTAGTTTCTGATAGGTCCCCATGTGGAGATGGTGCTATTGTAGAAATATCACTGGATTAATAATCCAGACCAGGCTAATGCTCTGGCAGCTGGTGGAAATTATAATTAATAAAATATCGAGATGTAAAACCTGGAGTCATTAACAGTGATATTGAAGCCAATGTCGATTGTAAACACCAATTTCCTTCCTCAATGTCCTTTCAGGAAGTGAATCTCCCGTGCTTTCCTGGTCTAGCCTAAAAGTGACTCCAGACACACAGACATGTGATAAACTCTTCAATGGTCTCGGAAACGGCCAAGCAAGACACTCTATTGTATCAAACTGCTCCGAGGCCTTGAAGAATAAAACAACACAGATCACCCAGCACCAGCCTCAGTATTGGATCTGGAAACACTATCCTATTGACCCTGCAGAGACCTCCTTCCTAACATCTCGGAGCTGGTGGCAACATTTACAGAGCTTTCCCACAGACTGCACAGAAACATTGGGAAAGGAGTACGTCATGCAACACACTGAGCATCCTCCATTCTAGTTCATGGTGAACATCTCCTCAATTCAGTTTTCCCCACACAGTGTTCATATCCTTTAGTATGGTTAATCATCGGAACATATAAAATAGGAATTACTGCATTCCCTTTGGTCCATCAATTTTGATCCTCCAGTCAATATACAGGCAGTTATCCAGTAAAGGTGAGTTTATTAAACGCAATTTCGCTGCAACACATTTCGTGTATTGTGCCCCTTTCTTTATAAAGCGAGCTCCCGTTCACTGTTATGGGAGTCAGTCTCTGGCACCAGTTGAACAGTAAATCCCAGCCTCAGGATCCCTCAGTCTGCCAAATGCACCCTCAGTGTGTTCAGATAAAGCTGGTCTGTAATCCGCTCTGCAAGCCTTGAAACTGAGCCTGAATGTGGAATTTATGGCCTACATTTAGAAGGAATTTTATTTCAAACCGCAAGGGGAATATCTTGGAGAGAACTGGAATGCCGCATCGGCATCACGTGGTCAGTTAGCTCCCGCGCTTTCTGGCGAAGATCTTGGTGAAAGGGACAGTGCTGTAGTCAGTGACTGTAGTGTTAAAGTGTGACATTTACTGCACTAACTCCTTACAATACACAGTTTAAATATTTATGTAGCCTGTGCTATTGTTTGTGTTAGGCTGACTATTATTTTTGTTTTGATTTTTACTGGTAGTTTTGGGGGTTCGCACCGAAGTCTCTTTTTCCCATTGGCCCCATTATTGATATTGCACCGTTTTCTATAACACGGTGTTCCACAGGAATACAGCTGCCACATTATTGGATAACTGCGTGTAATTATTGCTGAGTCTATACCTCCACAACCAAACTCCTGCACTATCCCCATCCCTTCTGTGTCTTGAAATCCTTATTTATATTCAGTACCTTAGCTTTCACAGCCTGATCAGGGAAATAATTCCCCAAGTTCACCAATCTCTGAGTGCAGACATTTAGTCTCATCTCAACGCACTTTGGCCTGTCTGTACCCAACACTGTGAGCCCGTGTTTTGGTCATCCCACCCAGGGGAATTATCATCCCTGCTTCCAATCTGTCTTGCCATGTCAGAGTTTTATATAGTTCACCCATTTTGTTAAACCTCAAGGAATACAGACACAGTCGCCTCAAACTCTGTTCCCACAACAAGCCTGTCATTCCAGAGACCAGTCAGGTCATCTTTCGCTGCTCTCCCTCAATGTCAGGTTTGTCCTTTATTAGGTATGGAGACCAAAACTGCACTCAATGCTGCACAATGTTTGAGATGATGTCTCACCAAGGGCCTGTACAGCTGCAGTAAGACACCCTTACTCCTGTACTCAAAATATCCTGAAATGAAGGTCAGCACACCATTCATTTTCAACAAAATTGTGTATTCCCGTGACAGCTGAGCCTGCTCTAACCTGAGTAGGAACCTTACAGCAGGCTGGTAAAGTGTGGCTGCTGCTGTACAGGGACTTAGTGAGATCACTTCTGGAGTAATGTGCACAGATTTAATCTCCTCACTAAGAAAGGCTATTGGTATTAACTCAGATATGATTCCGTCAACTGATTTCTGCAATAAAGGTGTTAATCATAGAATCCCTATGGTGTGGAAGCAGACCATTTGACCCATCGATTCCACGCTGATCCTCTGAAGGCCATACCATACAAACCGCATTCCCTAACCCCCTTCCCAACCCAATCTCTGCAACCTCACATTTTCCATGTCTAATGCACCTAACTGGCACATCTTGGGACTTTGGGAGGAAACTGCAGTACCCGACAGGTACACCTTGCAGGCTTGGGGGAATGTGCATAATCCACACAAACAGTGAACCGAAACTGAAACTGAACCAGATCTCTGGTGCTGGGAGGCAGCAGTGCTAACCACTGAGCTACCTACCGTGGACAACGCAACCTGCCTGCTCAATTCAACACTCAAAATGTGGCATAACAGCAGGGAGATTCCATAAGTCTCCAAACTTGTCATTGTGCATCAGGATGAGGACAATGATATCTGAAGCTGCTTGGTCAGGAACAGGCGCAGGACATGCAAGACATCGAAGGTATAGTGTAGGAACACCAGGAGGACATTCAGCCCATCTTGTGTGTAAAGCAGGAACAGAATGAGTCCAATCAGCCACCCATGCCCCTCACACAGCAATTGGAGCCGATCTTTCACAGCCTCATGCCTATTTCACAGGAATTGAAACGGACTGTCAAGGTTATGGAAAAGGAAGAACTTAGAATAACCAACTTCACTCGGGAATGGAAAGGTATGAGCAAATGATTGGGACTGAAGACAAATTGTTCGAATCTGTTATTAAGGAATCAACAACAGGAGACTTTGAAAGTCAAACCACAATCCATCAAAGTCGACATGGCTTTATTAAGAATAAATCATCTTTGAATGATTTTCCTAACCTTTTCGTATTAAGATGTATGACAAAAACGTTGAATTATGCGGATCTGAAAGATGTATTATATCTGGACTTCAAGAAAGCAATGCAGAACATGCTTGACGAAAGCTTAATTTGCAAGACAAGAGCACATGGTGTTGGGACAATTTATTTGCTTGGAGAAAAAATGGCTAACCAATAAAAACCATGATATGGAGCTGCTAGCTTTGGACTGGGTTGAGTAAGGTCAATAATCGCATGGCACCAGGTTATAGTCTGACGGGTTTATTTGAAAACACAAGCTTTCATTGTCCTGCTCCTTTGTCAGGTGTTAGAGAGAGAAGATCTTAGGCACAAAATATATTCGGAAAAGATGAAAGGCTTATACAACACATGCACATGAATTGAACACATCTCAGATGGCTGCTAAATCTTAATTCGGGTAGAATGGAGATACAGGTTTTGATTGATGAATATGCAAATTCCAGAGTTCCTTTCAACTCCTGCCTGGAGATACCTTCAGGTATTATCAATGTAAAGGAGGTGACCCTTCCAGTAAGACAGCGTATTTTAGGCATGTAGTCTTGTTTGGGTTCTGTATGTGTCTTCACCTGGAATCAGACTAGGTTTATTTCCAATTTAGGAATTCATAAAATATCACATTGACTGACTGTCTACAAATTGTATATTTTTGAGAAAATATAATGCATCTGGAAATAAAAGCCAGCAAATGAAAATTCATCTTACAGATTAAATGCGTGTGTGTGTGTCCGTGTGTGTGTGTGTGTGTGTGTGTGTGTGTGTGTGTTTCGATGTGTCTTTGTGTTTGCATGCACGTGCATGTGTGTGTTTGAAAACAAGGTGGAGTGTCTGTGGGATGGAGAGAGAGTGTGTGTGTTTGTGAGAGAGTGAGGGGAGTATGTGAGTCTTTGGGAGGGAGAGAGAGGGTGTGCGTGCGTGTGAGAGAGGGGAGTGTGTGTGTGTGTGCATGTGAGAGAGGGGAAGTGTGTTTGTGTGTGGGGAGGAGATGGCGAATTTGCATGGGTGTATTTAAAGGGGAGAGGGAAAGGATGTGTGTCTCCTCGTTAAAACACATGCAGATTTAACAGATCCCTTTCCCCCCACACATGATGTGGTTTCAGAGCTTCCCGTCTCTGAAGTCTCTGCTCCATTTGATGTTCATGTTACAGATCCAGATGCTGTAACTACACTCCCCATGCTCCATCCAGAGGTGGATCACCAAATCCTCAGGTCTCCCTGAATATCTGAGGCAGAATCACAATACAACCTCCAGAAAACCATCCCCAGCCCCTTCACTAACCTTTCCATAACAGGAGTCAGTCAGAAGCCCCTCAGCTGCAAGTAAGAGACCTGTTACTTGAGAATATTACTCGAGGGGTTTCCTCATGTGATGAACCGCACAATCATGTAAGAGGGACAAACACAGGCTTTCAGTGGTCAGGCACAGACCAAGTTTCAAAGACGTGTCTCAATACTGCTCAGACCCCCTTTCCAACTTGGAGAAACAGCCCGCCACATGCTGTTTCATTGTTTCTGAGCTTCACAATTCCAGCACTCGATACACTCGGGAGCCAAAAAAAAAACACCAGGGAAAGGTACTGAAAAACAAACAATTAATTAACTGATAATATGTTGTGAAAATATGGATAAGGAGACGGGGGAGTGGGAGTAACTGGAGAAGTGAGACAATGGTGGGTCCAATCACAAGAATGAGAGCATTCAATAAAATTATTGCCAGATCAGTTGAAATGGTTAGTTACATCAAATTGTGAATCTGCCTTACAGTACCATCCTAGACACCATAAACTGGGACAAGGGACCAGCCAGAATGGAGAGCTATGCACACCATGCTCGTGGACTACTCTATAAACTGTTCTACCTGCCCAGCATGGGGATCATTGCAAACCTTTGCCAGTATATTGCTACTATACTTGCACAACAGAAATGTCTTGTACGGGAAGATGTGTAACCCATGCAGTGAGTGACAGTAAATGGGCTCCCACAAATGCATGGCTCTGTATCTCCACTGCCGAAATATAAGGCAAGAGATTGTATGTGTGTGTGTGTGTGTGTGTGTGTGTGTGTGTTTGTTTGTTGGTGGCAGTAGACTTGTAAATTACTATTTGAGAGAGAATAGACATAGAGAAAATCAGCTTAAATGTGAACAACTGACAGGGCTTTGTGTCATTAACAGAGGGAGACTGAGGACCGTGTCATAGACAGAGGTGACGACGTGCTTGTGAATATTAAAGTAAAGGCATTGCCAGACCCAACAACAATATAAAGCAATCCATACAGGAATGATGGGATTTTGGTCTGCGTTTAGATACAAGCCATGGAATACCGACTCAGATTTGGTTAAGCAGCAGCAGATCATTGGCTTTATTAAGACTGTGTTTCATAGCTGAAGGTTCAAACAGCAGATGGGATGATCCAGTGAAGTATAATCTGCAGTTGTCACTAGTTAAAATTAGGAATGGTCAGGATATGGTGTCAGTAATCACCTTGGGGCCAAAGGGATCACCGTAGTTGTGACTCATCTGTTTCAGCCTCAGTTATTGGCCAGGGATGAGATGGAGTCAGTGGAAGGAAATGGAGTTTGCATCCAGAACAGAAGACAGTGACCTCGAGGCTTTCAATAATATTTAAATAGCAAGGGCAGTGATGCAATGAATCCTGGTTCATACCAGTAAGTGAGTAGGTCAACCAAGAAGGTCCAGTACCAGAACTAAAGAAGGAGAGAAAGAATGAACAAGTTCACTGTTGTTGGTTGTGGTTTGGAGCGTGAATACTTACAGAGTAGAGTAAATGAAAAGAACACTAATACATTCGCACATGGTTAGTGCAAATAATAAATCGACAGTGAAACCTTCCCAGGGACACCAACAATAGACAGTATAGGATAATAAAAACATTGAATAATGTAAAGTGCATATCTGATCTGCGATGCTAATGGCCACCAATATGTGGAAAGAATCCAAACATAATAGGATAACCTCCTGTCCATTGTTGGAACATTCCACTCTATTGTTCTCAGATTCTGATCCACTGTTGGAACTTTCCAGTCTAATATTCTCAGTTTCTGATCTCTCCCTCTCTCTGGAGAAGTCGATCCCTGTTAGTGCTTTCGGTGATACTCCCGCCCATACCATGGGATAACATATTGAATGGAGCCCTTTTATCATGGAAAGATGGAAACTCTCCACTGGAATAATTAGAATCCACGGAGACTGACATTAGTCACAGTCACCAAATAAACAGTTTCAGTTAACCAGTTCCTTACATCATTTTACATAACACAATAAAAGGGAACATTTACTTGGTTTGGATGGAATGGATGAGGGTTGCTGAGGGATAGACCATAAATCTTTCAATCTTTATAATCTGTCTTCACTGTATGTGGGAGTATTGTGGGAATACTGCACTGTTGTATACGATTCACCCTGTTTATAAAAGGAGACAGGAATAAAACAACAGCTGCATAAAATGTTTGGAGGAGACGTTTCCAGATATCTTTGTGTAATGCTGCTCCAAATTTGAAATTCCCTGTTATCAAGTCCTTTAATAACCTTGTGACATCATTCAGAGCAATGAAACTGCTGCTCAGGAACAGGGAGATACAGGAGGTAGTTACACAACTGCTCGAGACTGAGACACAAGAACAGGAGGCAGTCTTTCAACTGTTCGAGACTGGGACACAGAGACATGAGACAGTCTTTCAACTGTTCGAGACTGGGACACAGGGACAGGAGGTAGACACTCAACTGCTCGATTCCGGAACATAGGAACAGGAGGCAGTCACTCAATTGTTCGAGACTGGGATACAGGGAAACCTGGAGGCTAGTGAGGCCCCAGATTTCAATTCCCCAGGAACAGGAGGAGGTGACTCACTACCCACCAGTCTTGGACACTGGGAGAAAAGGGAAATTGGCTTGTTGCTAACAGGAATATCTGAATAAGTTGCATGAGCGAACCATTCAATCTTGCTCCAACATTTTTCAAAACCATGGCTGATCTGATTGTGATTCCCTCATCCCATTTTACAGAGATTCCCCTCTCTGCAGCCTCTGCTCCATTTGTTGGTCATGTTGCAGATCCAGATACTGTAACTACAGTCACCATGTTTCATCCAAAGCCTCTGGTCTTCCTGAATTTCCACAGCAGCTTAAAACACAGCCTCCAGAAAACAATCCCCGAACGTACAAAAACTAGAGTTAAGTCAAATTTCAGTCAAAGGCAAATGAGAAGCCTGGTCTGAATCACTAACAGTTGTGAGGATTCCTGATGTTACTGAGCATATGAGGAGCAGCGAGTAATTAACACAGGCGTTCAATGAATACGCACAGAGCAAGTTACAAAGGTTTGTCTCAAAACTGTTAATTATCCAACATGAAGCACAGGGCAGGACACTGCGAAGTCAAAGAAAACGCAAGCAATGCTTTTTTGAACACTGTTTCCAAGCTTCTTAGTGTTGGAAGCTGATGCTCTTGAGTGAGCAACATTCAAGGGCAGGAAAAGATACAGGACAGTTATTCACATTGAAACTGGACAATTAAAACTAGATGGTGGGGAAGCAGTTTAAACACCAACAAATGGGAGGGATTTGGGAAATAGACAGAGGGAGAGAGACTCTGAGCCAGTGTTTTGGAAGGATATGTTTACAGGTTTCAGAATGCTGTAATGAAGACATTTCGATCATATCTAGCAACATAGGTTAGCATGTCCGGGAATGATGAATTAATACGATATCAGTGCAAGGTCAGATAGAGTCAGAGTCTCGGAGATGCACAGCACAGAATAAGATGCTTCAGACTAACTCGACCATGCTGATGGGAGACCCCAAATTAAACTAATCACGTTTGGCCAATGTCGATGTAAACCCTTCTTCTTCATGTACCCATCCAAATATCAAACAGATGTTATAATTGTAAAAATCCTCCACCACCTCCTCTGGCAGCTCATTCCACACATGCACCACCCTCTGTGGGAAAAAGTTCCTCCTTAGTTCATTTTAAAATCTTTTCCCTCTCATCAGAAATCCATGCCCTCTCGTTTTGGGGAAAAAGAACTTGGCTTTGGACACTATACATGCTCCTCACGCTACAGGAATAAAATAACCAAATCATCAAAGTTTGTGAGAACCCAATTTACTCGCAATCTCCCTATAGCTCCAATCCTGGCAACATCTTTGTAAATCTTTACTGACTCCCTTCAAGTTTCACAATATATTTCCAAAAAGAAGGAGACCAGAATTGAATGCAGTACTCCAAAACTGGCCAAAGTAATGCGCTGTACAGCAGCAAGATGACCACCCAATTCATATAGTCAAAGCACTGGCCAATAAAGGCAAGCATACCAAATGACTTCTTCACTATCCTACCTAACTGCGACTCTACTTTCAAGAAACTATGAACCTGCATTCCAAGGTCTCTTTGTTCAGCAACACTCCCCATGACGTTAGCATGAAGTGTACATGTCCTGCCCTGATTTGCATTTCCAAAATTTGCATCTCCCATTTATCTAGATTAAAAACCACCTTCCCATTGTCAGCCCATGTGCCCATCTGATCAAGATTCCATTGTACTCTGAGGTAAACTTTCTTTGCTGTCCACTGCACCATCATTTTGGGTTTCATCTGCAAACTTAGCAACTATTCCTACAATGATCACATCCAAATGATTTATGTGAATAGTGAAAAGCAGTGGAGCCAGCACTTACCCTTGTAGCACACCAATGGTAACAACCCTCCTGTTCGAAAAACAATCCTTCACCACCACCCTCTGTCTCCTGCCTTCGGGCTAATTCTGTATACCTATAGCTCGTTCTCCCTGTATTCCATATGAACTAAACTTGTTAACCAATCTACCATGCAGGAAGTTGTCAAATGCCTTACTGAATTCCATATCAACAATATACACCTCTGCCTCAATGAATCGTCTTAGTCACTTCTTCAAACATACTCAGTCAATTTAGTGAGATACAACTTTCCATGCTTCGAGCCATGTTACCTATCACTTATCAGCCCTTGCTTTTCAAAATCCATGCAAACCTTGTGCCTCATAATCCTTAACAACAGCTTGCTCCACGGAAGTCTGGTTCACTAGCTTTTCCTTATGATCCTTCTTAAGTGTTGTCATTAATCGCACCAAGTTCGCAAACCTTCTACCTTACGGTACCTCATCTGTGACAATTAATGATATAAATATCGCAGCAAGGGGCCCAGCAATCACTTCACTCACTTCCCACTGAGTTCTCGGGTACATCTGATCAGGTGCTGAATATTTTCCCACCTTAACAGGTTTACGAACTCCAGCATCTCCTTCTCTGTAATACAGGCACTTTTCAACATGTCACGGTTTATTTCCAAAGTTCTTTAGCTTCCATATCCTTCTGCACAGTCAATACTGACGCATGATGCTTGTTCAGTATCGTCTCCATCTCCTGCGGTTTTGCACATCGGCAACCTTGCTGATCTTTAAGTAGCCCAAATCTCTCCTGAAATATTCTTTTTTCCTTAATGTATGTGTAGAGTCCCTTTGGATTATCCTTAACCCTACTTGCCAGAACTATTTCATGTACCCTTTATGGCCTCTGGATTTCCGTCTTATGTATACTCCTACTGGCTTTAGGCCCTTCTCGACAGTCACTTCAAATCTGGAATTAAGAGCCAAATGACGATGATGAATCCATTTTCGATTTTTGGAAAAACCCATCAGGTTCGCTGATGGCCTTGAAGGAAGCAAACTGCCTGAGTTACATGTGACTCCAGACCGACAACAATGTGTCTGACTCGTAACTGGATTAGTGGTGCTGGAAGAGCATAGCAGTTCAGGCAGCATCCGAGGAGCAGCAAAATCGACGTTTCGGGTAAACGCCCTTCATCAGGAATAAAGGCAGAGAGCCTGAAGCGTGGAGAGATAAGCTAGAGGAGGGTGGGGGTGGGGAGAAAGTAGCATAGAGTACAATAGGTGAGTGGGGGAGGGGATGAAGGTGATAGGTCAAGGAGGAGAGGGTGGAGTGGATAGGTGGAAAAGAAGATAGGCAGGTAGGATAACTCAGGACAAGTCACGGTGACAGTGCTGAGCTGGAAGTTTGGAACTGGGGTGAGGTGGGGGAAGGGGAAATGAGGAAACTGTTGAAGTCCACATTGATGTCCTGGGGTTGAAGTGTTCCGAGGTGGAAGATGAGGCTTTATTCCTCCAGGCGTCTGGTTGTGAGGGAGCAGCGGTGAAGGAGGCCCAGGACCTCCATGTCCTCGACAGAGTGGGAGGGAGAGTTGAAATGTGACTCGTAACTGCCCTCTGGGCAATTAGTAATGGGTAATGAATGCAGGTCCAACCAGTGATAACCTCAAGCCGTGAATGAGTACTGAAAAAAACCTTGACTCCTGCTCTCCCTCGCTGACATTGCTTCCCTCTTATCCATGACCAGACAGTCAATTTCTCCCATCCTCCAGCAGTCCTTCAACCTATCAGCCTTACCCTTCACCCTAACAGGGACAGACTGTCTCTGTGATTTTGACATCTCCTTTTTGAAGGCTTCCCTCTTCTCAGCTGGCCCCTTAACTGCGAATATCTGTTCCAATCCAGTTTGGAAGTTCTTGCTAATATCATCAAAATTGGCCTTTCTTCAAGTTAGAGCATTACCTTTTAGACCTAGTTTATCCTTTTCCATCTCTAATTTAAAACTAATAGAATTATGATTATGTGTCTCAAGGTGCTTCCCCACTGATACCTCAGTCTCCTGCCCTGCCATATTTCCCAAGGGGAAGGTGACGTTGAGCTCCTTCTCTGTGATGGAGAGCATTGATCAAGCAGCTGCAGCATTATAACTGGGATTGTGCTCAACAGTGTCTTCGTCTCACTGGGCTGGATCAAACAATAATTTATCTCAGTACTATTTTCATTGAGTGTGACAGAGGGATTGTCTGCACAAGGTCGAGCTAATTTCCTGGTGCTACCTTATCGAACTCATTAACTACCTTCCCCACCCCATGGTGACCCTCTCATTCAATGCCAGCCCTATTCTCCCACCCATCATGGCTGGAGCTACTCACCATCGCACTGATGCCCCTGGGTATTCTGTGATCCTGGCACTGGTGCCATCTTTAAAAGGCCAGTGGGCACACAGTTGAGCTTTTTTGATGTCGGAGCTGGTTTTAACAGTTTACCCGGAGCATGGCAGATAAGGGGCAATTACCACCACAGTTTGTCGACTGGGGCATGGAGGTCCTGGTGGATGGGGTAGTACAGAGGGGGACCATTCTCTTCCCAGAAAGGGTCACACTATCAGACCCACAGAGCATGGTCTGAGCTCCCCACCTAGTTCAGTGCAGTATCTGCGGTCTGAAGAAACGTCTAGCAATACAGGACAAGCATCTATAACCGTCCCCGCTCTGCCAGAGTAAGGGTCACTATATTCTCTCTGCTCCTTCACACTAACTGTATATCTGCTTTAGCAGCGATCCAGAATAACGTTAACGCTCCACGGCTCTCACTGCTGCTTGCAGCTTCTTCTTCTCTCTCTCTCTCTCTCTCTCTCTCTCTCTCCATTATTCCCCACACCCCCCCCACACACACCGACAACATTGCATGGATACAATACTGTGGACTGACTCCCCCCAGACAACTCACCATATCTCCCCCCACCTACACCAGCATTAACAACAGGGGTACCGACTCCCACCCTCCCTCCCTCCCTCCCCTTCTCCCATTCCAGGAAAACAGCCTGGAATAGGACAGGAAGGGCCTATCCGGGTGGTGGAGTGCCCGATATCCGTTCCCTCACCCCTTCCCCCCCTCCATGTGGGGAGGACCCTGGTATGCGCCGGAGAGGATGGGAACGCCTTGTGTGGAGATTCTGAAACATCCACGTCCCACCGACCGAGTAAGGAGTAATGTTTAGTGAAGGGCAATTCTCACTTTAAACCCACTGGCAGTTCTGTTTCCCTTGGCACAACTTAGAGGCCGTGGCCCTGATGCCATCTCCCTTTTGTGTCGAGCTGGTACAAATGGAATCCCCACGGTCTCGGTGGGCAGGAGGGTGGGCTTACAACACATCGTCACCACCAACTCCCAGGAAGGGAGCACGGAGGCTCCCTCCTACACCTCCTCCTGTAAACCGCTCAGATACTGAAACTGATCTGTGATAGTTACTGCTCTCCCCACTTGTCCTGACATCTCCAATAAACTGTTCTCATATACACCCTGGCCCCTCTGTCCCTGCACCTCCTTTATAACGGTACAACCTATTTTATATTGTCTTTCAATGTCCTTCCTACTAAAGAGCACCACCTCACTGCGCTGTATTGATCCTCATCTGCCATACACCTGAACACTACACTAATTTATAACTTTCCTGTTGGAGTTCCACACCGTCCACAACAAACTTCACAATTCTTTCAGGTTTGGTATCTGCAAATATTGAAATTGTCCGACAGTCAGTTTCCACCCAAAAATACTGACACACACCAGACAGAGGGAGTGAAATATTGACAACACTCTCCATGTCTGTATTACTGTCAATGTATAGTGAATGCCTCGATGCGTCTGTATTCGTGTGTGTGTCTGTGTGGGGCGGGTCTGGCACTTTCTGTGGTGTTTAAAGTGATGTAATATCCCCCAATATGGTTACTGAGTAAGGATCACTAAATGTAAAATGTCAACTTTCATTTTTGTCCAAAGATGATTCCAGAGCTGCGGAGATTTCTGTTGTTGTCAATCTCTGTTGCACCCCCACCCCGATCCGCCACCCCACACCCCAATGTAATCGTGATGCTGAAGTGTGTAAACGATCAGGGATTCAGTCTGGGAGGGAGAGACGGAGGGCAGCAGTTCACAGCGCAATCCAACCTGAATTTTGATTGCACCAAACATACACACACACTTACACACGTATACACGCGCGGGTGAACATACAAACACGCACATGCACGGACTAGGTTGGTTTGGAGAGGATTGTCATTGTACTTTGGCACTCAGAGTGGAACATGTTCATGTGGAGAAATATCTGCGCTGTTTCTGCAATGTGGAAATGGTTTTTCACTGGGTAGTATTTCCAACACACAGTATACACATTAAAGCATATTTCCATTGCAATTATATCCAAGCAATTCCGAGTGAGCCACTTTCCAAGGCGATGAGATTAATTTTAATGCACTTTCTTTAACTTGGAATTATTAATGTTTTACTCTTACGAGTAACCTTACATGTGAGAAAGGATTGAAAAGACCTAAACCAGACCAGAAGAGTGTGGGCTTGTATCATTTTAAAGAAAGGAGGGAAAGGGAGAGGAAGGCAGAGTGGTTTTGACCCAGTTTCAGTGATTCACAACAAAAAAAGAAGAGTTCCCATTGCACAGAGATGCAGAGACAGAGATCCACACACTAATGCAGGAACACATGTAATAAGCTCAGAGAGATAGACATGCAAACAGAGGTTAACAGAGACATATATAGACACACAGGAATAGACAAACACGAACAGAAATATGCAGACACATACTTGGACATGCAAACACACATAGACTCATCGAGTTATCCACGGTACTTGCAAACAGGCATCTCGGCCCATACAGTCCATGCTGACCATAATCCCAAGCTAAACCAGTCCCACCTGCCTGCGCTTGGCCCAGATTTGTCCAAATGTTCTCTTATTCTTGTACATAACCAAATGTGTTTTAAGTGTTATAACTTCACCCACAATCCATCACTTCCTCAGAAAGGACATTCCCTTCACGAACCACATGCTGTGTAAAAAATGAAGCACCTCACAGGTCCTGATCAGGTGGATTCAATAAATTTGTAGGAATTTAAGGAAGTGATTGCTGGGCCCCTTGCTGAGATGTTGTTATCATCAATAGCCACAGGTGAGATGCTGGAAGTCATGAGTTTGACTAAAGTTTTGCTATTAAACAAAATGGAAAGAAAAAGCCAAGAACTATAGATTGGGGAACCTGAAATCAGTGGTGGGCACGGTGTTGGAGGGAATCATGAGCGACAGGATTTAAATGCATTTGGAAAGGCAAGGACTGATTAGGGATAGGCAAAAGTGAGGACTGCAGATGCAGGAGATCAGAGTCTAGATGAGAATGTTACTGGAAAAGCACAGCAGGTCAGGCTGCATCTGACGAACAGGAAAATCGAAAATCTGTACAAAAGCCCTTTATATGCATCGTGAAATGGGGGTGTGCATGGATAATCATGTCTCACTAATTTGATTTTGCTTTTGTTGAGAAGTAACGGACAGGATTGATGACGGCAGACGCTGGAAGTGATCTATATGGACTTCTGTTAGGCATTTGACCTAACTCCCCACGGAGACTGCTTAACAAGATTAGATCACATGGAATACAGGGAGAATTACCCAGTTGGATACAGAACTGGCTCAAGAGTAGAGGACAGAGGGTTGTGATGGAGGATTGTTTTGCAGACTGGAGGCCTGTGACCAGTGGAGTGCCACGGGGATTGGTGCTGGGTCCGCAACCTTTCGTCACTTATATAAATGATTTCGATATGAACATAGGACAGTTAGTACGTTTGCAGATGACATCAAAATTGGAGGTGTAGTGGCCAGCAAAGAAGGTTACTTCAGATTACGACGGGATCTTAATCAGATGGGCCAATGGGCCGAGGAGTGGCAGACAGAGTTTAATTTAGATAAATGTGAGATGCTGCATATTGGAAGGGCATATCAGGGCAGGAC
Organism: Chiloscyllium punctatum; assembly: GCF_047496795.1. Classification (NCBI taxonomy): domain Eukaryota; kingdom Metazoa; phylum Chordata; class Chondrichthyes; order Orectolobiformes; family Hemiscylliidae; genus Chiloscyllium; species Chiloscyllium punctatum. Next base: position 42,382,650 of record NC_092790.1, on the reverse strand, counting down.
TTATACACTTACTGGTAAAATCCGGGGGAGTGTTGCTGAACAAAATGATCTCAGAGTACAGATTTATTCTTCCTTGAAAGTGGATTAGCAGGTAGATAGGGCAGTGAAGAAAGTATTTGATATGTTATTGGTCAAGTGCATTGTGCATATGCTTTAGGAGACTGGACTGCGACTGTACAATACCTTGGTTCAGCCACTTTTGGATTACTGTATGCAATTCTGGTCTCCCTGCTCTGTAGGAAGCATGTTGTCAAACTCGAAAAAGTTCAAGAAGGGTTTACACTGCCATGATTGGAGGGTTTGAGTTACAGGGAGAGGCTGAGCCTGTTTTCCCTGGAGAATCAGAGGAGGAGGGTTGATGTTAGAGGTTAGTAAAATCATGGGTACAACGGATAGATTGAATAGCCAAAGTCTTTTCCCTAGGTAGTGCAGTCAAAAACTAGATGGCAAAGCTTTAAGGTTGGATGGGAAAGACAAAAAAGGGCTCTAATGGGCAATATCTTCACGTAGAGGATGGTCCATGTGTAATGAGCCTCCAGAGGAAGGTATTGAAGCTGGCACAATTACAACATTTAACAGGCATCTGGATGGACAGATGAATGGGAAGGGTTTAGATGGAAATTGACCAAATGCCGGCAAATGGGAGCAGAATAATTTTGTCTATCTGGTTGCCATGGACACGTTGGACCAAAGGGTCTGTTTCCATGCTATACAGCTCTATGACGCCATGTCTTTTAACACACTTTCTCCTCTTATCTTAAAACCATCCCCTACTCGAGGGAAAAGACACCTACCATTCAACATTACCGATACCTCTTATGATATTACAAACCTCTAAAAGGTTAATTCTCAGCCTCCTACACTCCAGTAGAAACTGTCCGAGTCTGTTGAGCCTGTCCTTATATGCAAACACTCCATTCCCAGCAATATCCTGATAAATTTCTTCTGAACTCTCCCGAACTTGATAATATTCTCGATATAACAGGGCGACCAGAACTGCATAAAGTCCTATAGGACATGCCTCATGGATGTCCTGTGCAACCTGAAAATACCGTCCCAACACCTGTACTCAAAGGACAGTCCACTGCTATTCGTCATTTATATAAATGATTCGGATGAGAACATAGGAGATATAGCTAGTAAATTTGCAGATGGCATCAAAATTGGAGGTGTAGTGAACAGTTAAGAACGTTACCACAGAGTAAAATGGAATCTTGTTCAGATGGGCCAATGGACTGAGGAGTGGCAGATGGAGGTATATTTAGATTAATGCGAGGTGCTAAATCTTGAAAAAGCAAATCAGAGCATGACTTATATATGATAAAGTCCTGGACAGCGTTGCTGAACAGAGACCTTGGAGTACAGGGTCATATTTCCTTGAATGTAGAGTTGCAGGTAGATAGGATAGTGAAGTAGGTGTTTAATATGCATTCCTTTATTGTTCAAACCACTGAGTGAAAGAGTCGGGAGGCCATGTTGCAGCTGTGCAGGACATTGGTGAGGCCACTTTTGCAATATTGCGTACAATTCTAGTCTCATTCCTATCGGAAAGATGTTGTGAAACTTGGAAAGTTTCAGAAAAAAATGACAAAGATGTTGACAGGGCTGGAGGATTTGAGCTGTTGGGAGAGCCGGAATAGTCTGAGGCTGTTTTTTCTGAATCATTAGGGGCTGAAAGGTGAATTATAGAGGTTTATAAAATCATGAGAGGCATGCATTGGGTAAATAGACAATGTTTTTTTTTCCCCGGGGTAAGCGAGTCCACAATTAGAGGGCATAGGTTTAAGATGAGAGGGGAAAGATTTAAAAGGAACCACAGTGGCAATCTTTATGCTTAGAGGGTTGTATGCGTATGGAATTAGTTGCCAGAGGCTGGTTAAGGTAAAGTATTTAAAAAGAAGCATCTGGATGAGTATATAAATAGGAAGGGTTCAGATGGATATGGGCAGGTGTTGGCAAAATTGACAAGATGAGGTTAGGGTATCTGGTCGACATGAAATAGTTCTCGGCTCCAAGGTGATTGTACCAGAGGGTCCGTTTCCGTTCAGTACATCTCTATGATTATGTCTATACAATGAAGAACATCAAGTGAAACACCTTCATAACCATCCTGTCTACATATGAAGCAAACTTCAAACAATTATGCCTGAAACCCCAGGTTGATCTGTTCTACAACACTACCAATGGCTCAACATTTAATTGTATATGTGTTTTTTTTTGTTTGTTTTACCAAAGTACAATACCTTGTATTTATCAACATTAAACTCCATCTGCAATTTAGCCCAGTGAGTGAGAATACTGGGGAAGAAAGGCTGGAAAATAATCAGTTACCTTGTATCATTTACTGGTTTTAGGAAGAGGGCAGTCACACGTTAGAGATGGGAAACAGTGATCCGTGTTTCAGGCCAGAAAGTAAGCTCTGTTTTTGTCTCTGGTGTTCCGTGTTGATATTTATTCGAGATCCTTCATAGTGCAGTGTGTGTCTGGAGGATGTCATTCCATCATATTGCAGCCTACAGATAATAGCCATTTAATCTGGAAATAATAGACAAGTATTTAAAGATGTTCATAGTTTATCTCGAAGGCAGAGCATATAAACTCGACATCCTACAGTCGAGGCAAGTACCTTGCATTTTTTAAGAACGTTATTATTTTAACTGGGTAATTCAGTAGAGTGAACCAGATTTCAAAGAATCCATACCGATCTGGAAGCTGGCATTTAAAGTTAGAAATTTGGGCATGGTTTAGATTTTGTGCAGCCGGTAGTATCCCTGCCTCTGAGGCAGAGCTCTGGATTCTATTCCAATTCCTGAACTTCCCTGGAAGTGTCCCTAGCTCGAGACCAGATTGTCTGGATTCAGGTGCAGCATGTCAGAATAGGCTGATGAACGAACACACAGGAGAATAATGCTGCAACCTTTGGGGCTATTGTGGAGTGGTGGTAGTGTCCCTACCTCTGGCCCCTATAGGGCCAACTGGAGGCCAACTCATCCAACTAGAGGTGTTTAATAATATGTCTGAACACATTGTCTAAAATGATTTTAAAATTGTGGTTTGATCGAGATGGAAGAGGTGTCAGTATTGAATTTCAGAATTTAAGCCCCGGATGCCTGAAAGCACAGACCTTGGGTGGGAGACATATTTGCACCTTCTAGAGGTTTATAAATTCATGAAGTGCATGCATAGGGGGTGAATAGTCAAGATCTTTTCCCCATGCTTGGAAGTCCACATTTAGAAGGCATAGATTTAATGTGAGAGGGGAAAGATTTTAAAGTGACGTCAGGGCAACGTTATCTCTCAGAATGTGGAGCATGTACACAATGAACTGCCAGAAGAAGTGATGGAGATAGGTATAATTACAACATTTAAAAGGAACCCAGATGGATATATTGATAGGAAGGATTTAGAATGATATTTTCCAATTGCTGGCAAATAGATTAGATTCCCTACAGTGTAGCACAAGTCCACACCAACTCTCTGAAGAGTTACCCACCCAGAACCATCTCACCACATTCACCCCGACTCATGCACCTGACATTATGTGCAACTTAGCATGGCCAATTGACATAAGCTGCGCAACTTTGGACTGTGGGAAGAAACCCACGCAGACACAGCGAGAATGTGCAAACTCCACACAGTCAGTCAGCTGTGCCAGCAATCAAACTCAGGTCCCTGGTACTGTGAGACAGTAGTGCTAAGCACTGAGCCACTGCACCACCCCAAGTAGGGCACGATTACTTTCAGAAATCAGGTTGGCATGGACGAGTTGGTCAAAGGTGTTTGCTTCGGTGCTGTACAACTCTTCAGATTCATCAAGCCATTTGATCATGGTCCCTATGTAATCTTCACTGTCCACTATATAGCCAAACTTGGTTTCATCCACAATCTTTCTAACAACGCCTTCTATAATTCTCATCTGAATCATTTGTCTAAATGTCAAAACAAAAATGGATTGAGCAGAAGTCCCTGTGGAACACCACCGTGCACAGTGTCACAAAGCTGGTCCCTTTTGTCTAAAAGCTTCCTTTTCTCAAAGATACTGTGTCCTTAAATATTTTTTCAGAGGCGTCGTAAATAGTTCTCGGCTCCAAGGTGATTGGTTTGGTACAGAGATTGAACGGTTTTGTGATTAAAGGTATAATGAAAGGGGAGCGGTCAGCTCTCGAGGTGAGCAGTTCAGTCCAGAACCAGTTTGCAGTTTAGCTCTGTGGACAGGCTCTCTCTCTCTCTCTCTCTCTCTCTCTCTCTCTCTCCACCCCCCCCCCCTAACTTTAACGTGCAATCATTTGTTCCATTTGTACTGTTTTTCAGCGGCGTTTGCTTATTGGGATGGTTGTGTACTTCCAGAACAGCTAATTAAGTCTAGTTTGAATAGATTGAGTTCTGTAGGGGTTCTTTATTCTGTTCTTTGTGTTTCATTGTGTAGTTTTGTGAATATTTTTTGTCTATGTTAAAACCTGATAATTTTCACTGAGCACTTACTGAAACAAATGACAAAGTTATAGTCTGCGCTGCCTGCTCAAGAATATTTTGAGTGGTCTGGCCTAGTGCAGAGGCCAAAAAACAACCGTCCTCGATAATGCTGTCTCCTGCTATTAGGACACACACACACACACACATACACAGACACGTACACGACACACATACACATACACACGCACCCAGACATACACACACAGACACTTATTCCTGAAGAAGGGCTTATGCCCGAAACGTGAATTCTCCTGTACCTTGGATGCTGCCTGACCTGCTGCGCTTTTCCAGCAACACATTTTCAGCTCTGATCTCCAGCATCTGCAGTCCTCACTTTCTCCTCGAAGACACACACAGAGACACACACACACGCACAGACGCACATACACAGATACACACACACACACAAAGACACGCACACAGAGACACACAGACACATGCACACGCACAGATACACACACCCACAGACAACACATGAACACACACACACACACACACACACACACGGACGCACAAAGAGACACACATACACACACAGAGATACACACGTGCATGCGCGTGCCGCACACACACACATCTTAGAGTCTAGGATATAACTCGATAAGTTATGATTAAAGATGGGTTCAAGGCTTGTTGTGAGAGGGTAGTAGAACTGGCTTGAAAAACATGTCATCCATGATCAATTGTTCAGTTGACTGGATGGGCCAAATGGCCTTTTTACTGCTCTAATTTTGTACACACTATGGTACGTGCATTCGTCTGTGTTAGTGTGTGTATTTGTGGGTGCATGTGTGTCTGTGTGTCCAAGTTTTTGTGTTCCTGTGTTTTTGTGAGGTTGAGTGTGTCTGCGTGTGCACCTCTGTGTCTGTGTTTGAGTGTGCCAGTGTGTGTTTGCCTGTGTGTGTCTTTGAGTTTGTCTATGTGTGCCTGTGTATGTATCTCTGTGTGTCTGCATATGTTTTTGTTCCTCATTACTTTTAGTAATGGAAATATCAATGTACACTTTTGCAATTTCTACACTGTTTGTCATTCATCTTTACATCATTGCTTGAGGAACTTTGTTTTAGTCATGAATTTGTTATTTTAACAGAGAAGGAAATCGACATGACTTCTTCCTAGGACGACCATGACCCAATGTGTGACCTACATTATAAGCCATATCATCAAAATGGTAACATCGATAATTTGCTGTGACCAATGGAGGACTGGCAGTAGAAAAGAAAACAGTTACTCAACAACCCAGGGAACTCTGGACCGGTGAGCCTGACATCAGTGGTGGGTGAGTTGTTGGACGGGATTCTGAGGGAGTGCCAATTGCATGCATGTTCAAAGGCAAGGCTTTATTGGGGATAGTCACCATGGTTATTTGCATGAGAAATCGTGTCACGCTAATTTGACTTAATATATTAAAGAGATGACAAAGTAGATTGATGAAGGCAGTGTTGTAGATGCTTTCCATATAGACTGGAGCAAGTTCTTCGACAAGATTCTGCATATTAGGCAAGTTAGTAAGGGTAGGTCACATGGAAAACAGCGCACCCAAGAAAATTGAATCAAAAATTAGATTGAAGGAAGTCGGCATAGGTTGGTAGAGGATTGCTTTTCAGACTGGAGGCCTGTGAACAGTAGTGTGCCAGAAGGATCAATGCTGAGCCCACTGCTTTTCATCATTTATATAAATGATGTGGATGTGACCATGTAAGGGTAGCAAGTTTGATGATTGCACCAACATTTTCGGTGTTGTGGTTAATGAAGAAAATTATCTCAGAGTGCAATGAGACCTCGATCAGATGGGCCCATGGGCTGACGAATGGCAGATGGTGTTTGATTCAGATAAATGTGAAGTGCTGCATTTTGGGAAGCAAATCGGGGTATTTAATGGAAATTTATTGGAGGATGTTGCTGAGCAACGAGACGGAGAGATGTAGTGCAACGCTCCTTCAAAGTGAATAGTATAGTGAACACGGTGTTTGGCATGTTTGCCTTCATTTGTCAGAGCATTGAGTTTCGGAGTTGGGATGTCATGTTACAGCTGTACAGGATGTCAGTGAGGCCACATTTTGGAATACTGTTTGCTGTTCTGGTCTCCCTGCTGTACGAAGGTTGCTGTGAAACTTGAAAGGGTTCAGAAAAGATTTATAAGGATGTTGCCAGGTTTGGAGAGTTTGAGCTATAAGCAGAGGCTGAATAGGCTAAAGCGGTTTTCCCTGCAGAATTACGGGCTTAGGGCTGACCTTATAGAGGTTTATAAAATCATAAGGGGCATGGATTTTGTAAAAACACAAGGACTATTTCCCAGCATAGGGGATTCCAAAAATAGAAAGTATAGGTTTAGGGTGCGAGGGGAAATATTTTAGATGGAACTTAGAGGCAAAGTTTTCATACAGAGGGAGGTGTGCATATGGAATCATCTGCCAGAGGAAGTGGTGGAGTCTGGCATCTTGATGGGTATCTGAATAAGGAAGTATAGAGGAATATGAGCCAAATGCTGGCAAAACAAACTGGATCAGATTGGGATGTCTAGTCAGCACGGACAAATGTGCATGCTATATGACTCTTATAAGAGGGATGAGGAGACATTCTAAACAGGCATTTCATGTGGGAATTCTCTTCCCCACAAGGTTGAGATGCCCGTTTGTTTACATTGATTCAAAGCTGAGTTAGTTAAATAATTGGCAGAGAAGTGAGTCATGGATAACGGGATACAGTCAGGGAAGTGGGGCTGTGACCATAACCTGATCAGCCACAATCTTAGTGCCTGGTGGAGAAGGCTCAAAGTGTCTAATGGCCCACTCCTGCTCCTCAGTCCCATGTTTCTGTGTTCCATTCAGTCCCTCAAACCTGATAGACAGGGACAGTTAGAGGCTACTTACTGCGATACCCTAGTGCACAGAAACACAGGAGACCATTCAGCCCCTCAAAACTGTCACACACAATTTGGGCTAGTTTGGAAAATGTAATTGGAAAACCCAGGTTGGGTATCAAAGAGGTCGCTCATCTCTCTTTATAGAGCTTCCCCTCTCTGCAACAGGTGTTTCATATGTTGGTCATGTTGCAGACCCAGTTGCACTGTGAATACAATCCCTTCACCTCAGCCAGAGATGGTCCAGACAATCTGGCAAGATTCAATAACAGAGCTTCCAGGAAAATAACACCTTCTACTTTCCAATAATAGAATGTGAGAACCCCACAACCAGGGGTATGTCATTCATCCACACGCCCCCTCCCCCCGCAAGCATGTCTTCACCCACAGTAAGATCATAAGGTATAATATCCTCTTTCATGTCCAATTCTTCACAGCCCTCAACTCTGATTGGTCAAAAAGCACTCCTTACCCCCACACTGTGAACTATTGATATGAGCAAAAGACGTGAACACAAGGGCTCAGGGAAGAGTGACCGGCCCTGACATCAAGGCATCATTTAACTAAGGATGGTCTCAAGGAGCCTGAGCAGGATTGCGCTTAATGGGAATGAGTTGGAAACTTCCCTGGTTAGAGTGATTTAAAGCATAAAGCACAATGATTGTGGTTTGGGTACAAAAATCCATGCAGTCCTGGACATGTCTGCGAAAGATCCTCAAGGTAGCTTCCTCAGCACAAACATCTTCAGCTGCTTCATAAAGATTAGAAGTGAGGGTGTTCATTGAAGGTCACACAATATTCAGGAAAAATGTCCCCCTTCAGCTCCTGAACTAGTCTGTGTCCATGTGCAGCAAGATCTGGACAACATTCAGGCTTGTTCTGTTGGAAGTATCGGTAACATTCATGTAACAGTGCTGCTGGGCACTGCACATTTCCACTGTTAAAAGGAAGAAATTATTCAGTGCCTCACGCTGGCTTCACATGAATATGAGGAAGTCATTCAGCTCAATGAAATTATTGGAGAAGTTTATAGATAACTCATTTAGTGCATCCAACGAATTACACAAGACGAGGAGGAGTCACGTGTTATAGAAGACCGCAGAGCTCCTCAAAAATATTTGAAGGCTTAGCCTATCAACAATGAAATGTTCTGATACGTAATATCCCATAAACATGTACTTGGCAAAAAGGAAAGATCAGATACAGATTGTCAGATGCAGTTCTCCAATCTAGGAAGGAAAACAATTCCACTGAAGCTTCCAACTCTGTGGTGACCCCAATAGCTTCTGATGTTACTGAGAAACCAAAATACTTGCTGTAATGTGGCTGCCAGAACTGCACACAGTATTCTATCTATGGCCTAACCAATGACATGTTTAACTCATATTATGTCGCCTCGATGAATAAACACTATGCCTACTGTCCCGTGTGATTTCTTAACTGGCTATTACACTGTCCAGTCACATTCAGGGATGTGTGGAGAAACACCCTCTGACCTCCCTCGTGTTCTGCTATTTATTGAATTCTCCCCTGTCTAGTTCCTTCATCCAAAGTGCATCACATTCTATTTATCAATGTTCCATTCCATCTGCCATTGATCTGACAATTCCACCTGTATCTTCCCGTAACATAAGGCCTTCCTCCTCACTGCCAAACACCTGGCCAATCTTTGTGTCAAACACAAAATTACTTATTACGCCCAGCCCCCACCCCCCACCACCCCCTCCACATTAATATTTACATCATTTATGAATACCACAAATAATTAGATACACTACACTTCTCGCTGTGGTACACCACCAGACACTGGTGTATCGCTACCACCTTCCCAGTGACTTGGGACCACATAGCTGTTTTCTCGTCCTCTAGCACCTCCCTTGTGTGGTCAAATTCGACTAAAACATTTAGGTCAGGATATTTCCTCTCTTGTCTCCAACAGCATCCTGCGATACAACTCATCTGGACTTTACATCATCCAAAACCATTAATCCCAACTTGCATCTTATATAAATCTGCTCGAGAACTTCCCAGTCCATCTTCTTGAATTCTGTACCTGCATCTTCCTTTCTCAAATAAAACAGATGTGAAACTCTCATGTCACAGTCTATCAATGTTCCCCGGTTTCTCATACTGATTACCCCATTGGTTTCGATATGGGTCCGAATTTTTTCCTGGTTATTCTGTTCAGCTTGTTTTTGTAGAACATCTTGGGTTCCCCCTAACTTTGCCTGCTGCACTTCTCCATGCCCCTGTATTAGTCAGTCTGCTGTGGATGAATTTTCTAAGTTTCCCTGAGATCACCTCTCATTCTTTGAAACAGTACAGAACACAGGTATAATCCCATCCACACTGCATGTAGTCTGTGCAGAACGCCTTTAATTCGATATTCCAATTTCCGTTAACTGAAGGCCAACTTCACTTTTACTTTTCCGTTTCCTAAAGTCGCCCCTGAACCACGTTGGTTCAATTTTATTTACTATTCACTTTCTGAACTCTTAAACATCCACCTGAATATCTAACTATGTCACATCCAATAGTTCTCCATTGTCTCCCCCTACAAGAAACATCTTCAAACCATTTCAAAAAAAGTTTGTTAACAGTGATTATTCGGGTGAGATCCAAGATGGCGGTGATCCAGTAGGTCTGCCCTGCTGAGCTCTGGACCAGAACCCAGACAAAGTTATGCATTCACCATCTCTTTCTTCCCTATTATGGTAAAATCGGAGGTTTTTGATCCCCAGTATTGCTCTATGCCATTTTAAGTGAGTAACGGAAAATAACTAAGGGAAAAGGATCATGAGGATCACAACCAGCAGGGCACCGCAGCAATGGATATGCCCGCCGCTGTGACGTCGGCCTCTGCGAACGCTCCAGGAGACTTATCTGTGGAGTAGAGCCTGGCCTCAGAGTTCAGAGTCTGCGAGAGAAGATTGTTTGAGCGATGGAGGAGACCTGAACCAGGCTGGAACTGATCTCAGCCAAGCTGCAGAAGCAGCATCAGGAGACCCAGTGTCTCGAGCCGTGCATCGTCGAGGTGGAACAGCGGATCGTGGCTTTGGAAACCATGGCAGAATTCTCGGCGGGTCGTGTCAAAGCCCTGGAATGGTAGCTAAGGGCCTTAGTAGAGTAGGTCGACGACCTCGAAAATCAGGGCCATCAGAAGAACATCAGCCTGGTCGGGCTGCCAGAACGAGAAGAAAATGGCCAGCTCATCAACTTCTTTTCGTTTCTCTCACTTACCGCTGAATGAGAAAGTGGGTTTGGGGATGGTGGGGGTGGTTACATTTTGTTTCACCCAGACTGCCTGAGGTCAAAGTATGGATGGGATGGATTTAATTTTCTTGTTGTAAGACGCATGCAACTTTTGAAAACATTGTTTTGCCTGGATTTGATGAGCCTTCAGCTCGGAAGATCCATGGGGGATTAATGGGTAATATGTACACCCTCTGCAGGAAGGGGGGATCTCTCCACTTATTTGTGTTATATGTTGGCTCATTTTAGAAATATTTGTGAGAAGTTTTGCTTTGGCTGTTATTGTAGTTATAGTTTCAAGTTTGTATGAACTGTTTACTGCTTTCACTTGACGTGCTATAAATGGGGTTCTTCTCCCAGTGGGTCATGGGCTGCTTCGGATAGTTATGGCTAACCACTTGTTAAATGGTGCACGTGGAACCTTAAGGAGAGTCACTCACTCATTAAGAGAAGAAGATACTTTCAAGCCTCAGAAAGGAAGGGGTCAATGTAGCCTTGCTGCAAGAAACACATCTAACTAATAAGGAGAACTTAAAGTTACAGCAGGGAAGGTTCGGTCTGGTGTTTATTTCATCCTTTAATTTGAAAAGTAGAGGAGTAGCTTCACTCATTCATACAAACCTTCCACTTCAGTTGTTTGACCAAATTAACGACGAACGTGAGTGGTTTCTGATCCTAAAAGCTTTAATACATGGAGAGGAATATGGGACATTGTATAATATTGCCCACCACACCCCCTCAAATGCGCACTCCAGGTTGATGACCCTTGGGGAACATTGTACAATTAAAAGGGAGACTTTAGCCGACTTATGGACCCCGAAGTGGATAGGATGTCAAGGGGTCACACGGGTATTTCCCCGTTATCAAGGCAGCTGGTGGACCTGAACAGGGAGTTGCGCTGGTGGACGTTTGAGATGTCTTCACCCTGAAGGTAGGGGCTTCACGTTTTTTTTATCCCACGTAAGTGCTACACCAGGATTGACATTTCTTTGCCCCATTGGACTTTTTAAATTCGATGCTGCCCTGCAAAATTCTGATCATGCAGCAATGTACGTGGATGTTAAGGCCGATGGCGATGGGACAGGCTCGCAGCACTGGCGCATGGATCCTTGCCTCCTGAAAGATAGCAAATTCATTGAGTACTTTTCGCAGGAATTGAAGTTTTTAATGGGACATTATCTTGGGTACGGTCAGTAATCCATCTGTGTTCTGGAAGACTGCCAAGGCCTATACAAGGGGTTTGATTATTTCTTACTCGGTGACTCAGAAGCGGCAGAACGGACAACAGTAGCGTATGCTCAAGGCTTGGCTGAAGGCAGCTGAGACAGCATTCTTTGACAGACTGTCTGTAACTTAGTTGCAGCAGATTACAGTGCTCCGGGCTGCTCTGAACACTGCGCTCACCCAGACCGCAAAGAGGGAGATTTCCTTTGCGAAAAAGAGGTTATTCGAGTATGGTGCTAAACTGGGAAGGTATTTGGCGCACTTGGCCAGAAAGAAGAGTGCCCCCAATCTATTACATCCATTAGAGAGGGTGCTGGTACTATCACCTGCCGTCCCAAAAGGGTTAATGCAGCATTCAGAAAGTTCTACTCTGGGTTGCTCCAGTCAGAGGATTGTGCGGACAGATTGGTGAAAACGGAGTCATTTTAAGACCCTGGACCTCCCAGGTATAACTTCAGAGCATGAGTCTCTTTTGAATGCCCCGTGACATCCAAGAGATACAGGATGCGGTAAGGCAGCTCCAGAGTGGCAGAACGATCGGCCAGATGGCTTGTGGAGTGAGATTTATAAGGAGTTCATAGACATGATGGCTGGGCCAATGTTGGATATATTCAATTATTCTTGTGGACAGAACTGCCTCCCATCCTCTCAGAGAGAAGCAAACATGTCTCTTATTCTCAAGAGAGGGAAAACCCCAGAGGATTGCCTATTCGTATAGGCCTATACAGTTATTAAACGTGGAATTTAAAATTTTGTCGAAAATACTAGCGTTGAGGCTGGAGAAGATCTTGTCCTTCATTGTGAAAGAAGACCAGACAGGTTTTATTAAGAGTCACAGGTCCCCTGTTAATATTAGGAGAGTGCAAAATATGGTTCAGATGTGCCAGCAAGGTCGATTCCAGGCTTGGTAGTCTCGTTGGATGCAGAGAAAGCATTTGCTTGGGTGTAGTGGCCTTATGTCTTTTATGTCTTGGAACTGTTTTGCCTTGGAGGTGTCTTTGCCTGGTGGATGGCAGAATTATATAGTGACGCAACAGTGACAGGAGTTCTCACTAATGGTATAAGGTCTAATGGTATAATTTTAGCGTGGGCAGAGGTGCCCCTTTCGCCGTTATTATTTGTATTGGTGATTGAGCCGTTGGCAGAGGTCACCCAGAGGGGCCCCAATATATCTGAACGGGTGGTAGGGTCAGGAAGGCATGACATCATCCTTACATAGATGACGTTCTTCACTCTCTACCTAACCTGATGATATCTTTGCCCCGTTTTAAAGAAGTGATTGATTTATTTGAATCTATCTCGGGGTATAACATCAATTTTATGAAATCGGACGCAATGCCTGTTGGGTGTTATTCGAGTACCTGATCATGGGGGGTGCAATCCGATTCCCTTTCAGATGGTCACAAGAAGGTCTCCTCTATTTAGGCATTTTTATCACAACGGCCTTCTGTCAATTATATAAAGCAAACTTCGTGCAAGTGGTCAAGAAGATAAGACAGGACCTTCGGCTCTGGGAAGATATTCCAATATCCTGGTTGGGTAGAATACCTCCATTAAAATGGAGGTTAAAATGAATGCACTTCCTCATTTCTTCTATCCCATGCGAATGGTCCTTTTGATGCTCTCCAGGTCGGTTCTATGGAGGCTTTACAGTTGGTTAAGCTTGTTGATCTGGCACCACAGGTGGCCTCTTATGAAGCTCGCCAAATTGCAGCTTCTGCAGGAGATTAAGGGTGTGGATTTTTTGGATTTTAACAAATATCAACTAGGTTCCCTGCAATCGGATGTGGCTGATTGAGCTTGCAAAGACCTGCGGTCAGTTTGGCTGGACATTGAGGCATCCCAGGCAAAATGTCCCCTCATTAATCTGTTGTTCATGGACAAGACGAGGATTGTTATGAACCATTGCAGAAATCCAATTGTCCATAAAATAGTTAAAGCCTGTAAAATGATGCGACAAAATGAGGGCAATTTACAAAAATAATCTTCTCCTTTTATTCCCATTGTCGGATTGGTAGGATCCCAGCTGGGATTGATGGATTATGGCGTTTGGCTCTGAGAGCCCAGAGGAGTTTCCTGTTTCGGAGAATTATTTGACGTGGTGGTCATGGTGGTTTTAGAGCAGCTGAGCCAGAAATATGAGTTAGCTTGGAGGGGCCACTTTCGTTAATTTTAGATGAGGAACTTTAGACAGAAAAAAGACTACATTAATGGTTAGTCCCCATAGGTCAGAAATGGAGGGAAGAGAGCTTCGGTCCACAGGTGGTCTCTCGGTCAGCACCCTCTATCATTTATTAAGAGGTAGTGTCTCAAATGATATAGAGCGGCTGCATGGAATCTGAGCTGAGGAATTGTGAATGGAGATATCTCCAGAGGAGTGGGAAGATATTTGCGAAACCGTAAGGAAGATTTCAATTTGCAATAGGATGTAGGCTATGCAGTTGAAGGTACTCTGCAGGGTTTAATTGACACCCGAGCAGCCTGTCAAATTTAAGACAGGAGAGTCCCCAATATGCCCCAAATGTACAATAGATGTTGGTATACTTACGTATTGCTTGTGATATTGCCACAAGCTTCATAGGTATTGGTGCACTATCGCAAGTGTTTTGGAAGGTGTTTTGGGAACCGAGGAGAAGGCAAATCTGGTGCCCCTCCTCTTGTGTTCGCTGAATCCGCCCTCTTTTGACTTGCATGGGAATAAATTGTTTAGTATTCTTTCATTTAGTGCGAGGAAGAGCATTCTGATAAACTGGGTTCCAGGAAACCTCCCAGGACTCTGATCGTGGTGTAGGCTAGTTATGGAGCCCATTCCCCTCGACTTCCTTATGAGTATGGGCACCCAAGAAATGAACATTGTCATAGGACGTGGCGGCCCTATTTCAACCATATACACATAGTTTTATTGGCTATATTGGTCAGGACATTGGTGTAACAGTGAGGGCTCAGAGAGGAATAATTCTGAACAAATACGGGTATGGCAACTCATGCTACTGGCGATGGGGAGCTTTGGTAGGAATGTGCTGGGTGTTGTAACTTCATGTAATTTAATTTATTTTGCCTTGGTTCAGCTCGGTTTAATCTATGTTTTGTTTTGATTTTGTTTTGGCATCAGCCCATTGATTTTGGGCACAGGGAAGAGAATGAGTCCATTCAGCCACTCATGCATCTTACACAGCAACCAGAGTAGGTCATTTCACACCATGTGTCAATTATACAGGATTGGAGGGAATGAAGAGAATATATAGAGGTGAAAGCTTACCATATTCACGATGGAATATAAAGTAGCGAGAAAACTGCTGGAATTAAAGAAAATTATTAAAATCGATTATTCAGGAATTAATGAAAGCACATTTACAAAGGGAAGCCACAATCCATCAGAGTCAACATAATTTTACAAAAGATGAATCATATTTTCATTATTTATTTGAGTCTTTAAGAATGTGACAAGCAAGCTGCATAATGAGGATCCTGGAGATGGAAAATCAGGACTTGCAGAAGACATTGACTAAGGTGTGCACAAAAGATTAATCTGCAGAATAAGATTGCATATGGTTTGAAGTAATTTATTCGCTTGGATGTAGGCTTGGCGAAACAAAGAATTGCATTGAGTTGGAATAACTGGTTCATTTTCTGTCTCCAAAAATACCATAGGGCTCAGTCCCCAGGCCCCAACTATTAGCAATAAATACTATCACCTATTTGAGGGGATGGACATGCTATAATCAGTTTTTCAGAAGACACTGACTCAGTTGAGAAATTGTAATGAATGGTTAAGGATAGGTTGCAGATGAAACGAAACAATGAAAAGTATGCAGCCGTTTTGGTCAGTGTAACAGAAAGGCAACTTACTCCCCAATCAGAGGGAAACTACGTTGTGCTTAGGTACAGAGGGATCTGGTATCCTCATCCATATCGCAAAAGACACAGATGCAGGTGTAGCAGATAATGAGAAAGGCAACTGCAAATTTGGTATATATTTCTGAAAGAATAGATTATAAAGCGAGGGATTTGTTGCTGCAATAATGCCAGGCATTTGTGAGATTGCAATTGAGTACTGTGTACAGTTTTGGTGTCCTGACTGCAGGAGGGATGTAATTACCATGGAGGCAGTTCAGAAGAGGTTTACTAAACTGATTTCAGAGATAAGGAGTTTGTCCTCTGAAGAGAGATTGAGCAGGTCAGGCCTATACTCTCTGGAGTTTAGGAAAATGGGAGGAGATGTCACTGAGGACTGGACAATGCTAAAGGTGATTGATAATGTCGATATACATAGGGTATTTCCTCATGTGGGGCAACCTACAACAAGAGATCACAGTTTTAGGATAAGTGGAGAGGAATTAGAACAGTGATGAAAGAACTTCTCTCAAAGCATTTTAAATCTGTGTAATTCACTGTTCCAGAGTGCAGTGGATGCTGGGATATTGAGTAACTGAGGGAATATGGAGATAGGACGGAAATTGGGACTGAGACCGAGATGACATCAGCCATGATTGTATTCAATGTTGGAGCAGGCTGACATGAGATATGATTGTATTCAATGGTGGAGCAGGCTGGAGGAGCTAGATTGCTGACTGATGTTCCTCGTCTTTCTTCAGTCCTTCGAACATGTTACATAGGAATAGGGGAGGGCTGGTTAATCGACAGAAAGCAGGCACTCCAGATAAATCAGATTTAATCAGTTTAAAAGAATGTAACCAGTAGGGTCACACAGTGACCAGTGCAGGGTCTTCAGCTATTTACCATCGATATCAATGATCTAGAGAAGTGGAACAAATGCACTGTAACTAAGTTTGCCAATGGAAATAATATAAGCAGGAAAATAAATAATCAATGGATTTTGTAGAGTCTGTAAATGGATATGGACAAGTTAATCAATGGATAAAAGTTTGGCAGGTGGGATTTAACGTCATATATAACCTGTCATTTTCTTCCAGGAAGAACAACAAGCAGTATGTTACTGAAATACAGAGGGATTACAGGACTTAGTGATACCGTGTGTACTGAAGGGTTTACTCTGAGCCGTGCAGACATAGCATGTGTTGCTCCATCACCCTGATCGTCTGCTGCCTGATGTTCCCAGCGGGCCTATTGCTCTCATCCACCATATATATCCTCCGTCACTGAATGATGACACTGATGTTGAGATTGGAGAGATGATGGAGCTGTCACCCAGTCCTGCCTGGAAATTTCTGGAACATAGAAGCTGAATGAAACCCTGACCCAAAAACCACTGGTAGCACGGTCCTCCCCCTGATATGAAGCTGCAGGTCGTGTTAAAGAAGGTGACACCGCTCTGTGACCAGCTCCTTGTTCAGTCAGGGTCCCCTCACACTCTGCTCCTTGGTTAGGTGGAGCTTGGGAAGCTGTTCCTGGAAAACCCCGGAGTGGATCCAGCTGATCCCTATCCCCAGACACACGCATTGCGTGGTTTCAGAGCTTCCCCTCTCTACAGCCTCTGCTCCATTTGTTGTTCGTGTTACAGACACAGATGCTTTTACTATCGTCCCCATGCTCCATCCACAGTTGTGTCACCAAATCCTCAGGTCTTCCTGAATGTCTGAGGTAGCTCACAGCACAACCTCCAATAAAACATTCCCAGCAGCTCCACTAACTTTCCAATAACAGGAGTCAGTCCGGAGTCCCTCAGTTCCAAGTTTGATGCCTGGTAATTAACGATAGTACTCGAGGGGCTTCCTCGTGTAATTGACCGCATAATCAGCTGAGAGGGACAAACACAGATGTTCAGTGAACAGGCAGAGACCAAGTTTTAAAGACGTGTCTCAAAGCTGCTGAGACCCCCCTGCCCACCAAGGAGCAGTACATGGGACACACCAGGAAGTGAGCAACAGCCCAACACACACTCCACTGTTCATGGAGCACCACATGGGACACACCAGGAAGTGAACAGCCCGAGACACACCATTTCATTGTTTCTGAGCTTCACAGTGCCAGCTCTTGATACATTAAGGATCCAAATGGGATCCACAGCCGTGATGTATAGAAGAGCATCACCCGTGCACTTTGCATGTTGTTTCTGAACTTCATAATTACGTCCCCGGGGATTCAGGAATATTAGCACCAACGGTCAGGTTAAGGTACAGAAAGACAGATACTCGTGTTATATTTGGATGATTACTTGATCAACAAGTTGAATAAACACGGCTCTTCTCAGAGAAATGGGATTAGCCGAGGAGTCAGATGCTGACAGGTCCAATAACAAGAGTAAGAACATAAAATAAATATGCTGACAGATCAGCTCAAATGGTCAGTTATGCCCGATACCAACTCCACCTCACAGAATCAGACATCATAATCCAGATGAGATATATATTCAGCGTGAAGCACTGTGCAGATGAGGCGAGTGTAGTGCTCAATACAAACCAGCAATCTGTACAGACTGTGCAGACCACATCAGCCCCCGGGGGGCTGTGCAGTGAATAACTCTGTAAACCTGGAGAAGTTACCCTTCCAGCATGTAGAGCTGTGTCGACCATCCGAGTGCATTGCTCAGTAATACTGTGTTTGATCACTGCACACTGTCGGGAAGCTTGCAGCCCATGCTGCACGTGACAGAGTGTGCAACTCCCATCCATTTACAGCTCCATATCTTCATTGTGCCAGGCGCTTTAGAGCATCTAATCAAGAGGAAGGATGAAGCTTACATAAGGTTGAGGAGGCAAGGGTTAAGCAGTGCCCTAGAAGGTTGCAAGGTACCAGGGTGGAAATGAAGAATAAACTCAGGAGAGATAAGTGTGCATGATCAAGGCTTGACGGGTAGAATTAAGGTAAAACCTAAGACGTTCTACACTTACATGAGAAACAGGAGGATGGCCAGAGTGAGGGTAGGGCGATCAGGGATAGTGGAGGGAACTTATGCCAGGAGTCGGAGCAGGTAGGGGAGGTTCTTAATGAATATTTGCTTCAGTATTCACTAATGAGAGAGACCTTGACATTTCTGAGGACAGCATGAAACAGGCGAATATGCGAGAACAGGAGGATGTGTTGAAACATTTGAGAAACACACGGATAGATAAATTTATTAGGCCAAACAGGATATGCCCTAGGATACTATAGGAAGTGAGAAGAGATTGCTGCGCATTTTGCGATGATCTTTTGCATCCTCACTGTCCACTGGAGTCGTGCCAGATGTCAGGAGGCTGGCAAAAGTTCATGCCTGGTTCAAGAAAGGGAATAGGGATAATCCTGGGAGGTATTGGCTAACCAGTCTTACACTAATGACGGGCAAAGTATTGGAGAGGATTTGAGAGACAGGATTTATGAATACTTGGAAAATTATAAATGATTAGAGACAGTCAACATGGCTTTGTGAGGAGCACGTCATGCCTCATAGATCTTATTGAATTCCTTAAGGATGTGACAAAACACGTTGATGAATTAGAGCAGTGGATGTGGTATATATGCATTTTAACAAGGCGTTTGATAAAGTTATCCACGGTAAGCTCATTCACAAGATAAGGAGGCATGGCTTACAGGGAGGTCTGGATGTCTGGATGCAGAATTGTCTGGCCCACAGAAGACAGAAGGTGGTGACAGATGGAACAGATCCCACCTGGAGCTTGGTGACTAACTTGGTGATCTGTTCTGGGACCTCTGCTCTTCGTGATTTTTTTTATAAGAGAGTAGATGATGAATTGGAAGGGTGGGTTCATAGGTTCACAGATGTCATGAACTTTGGTGGAGTTGATGGTTAGTATGGAGGGCTGTTCTAGGTTACAACAGGACATTGACATAACTGAGCTGATGAGTGACAGATCGAGATAAATCTGGAACGACGAGATCTTGGGTCCATGTCTATAGATCCTCAAAGTTGCCATCCAGGTTGGTGCTGTTGTTTAGAAAGCATATGATGTGTTGGCTTTCACAGCCGGGGAGATCAGTTTCAGAGTTATGAGGTATGCTGCAGCTCTATAATCCCACTGTTTAATCCACTGTGATGAAGTTGAATGTTGTTCTGCATTGAGAGCTTGCAACTACTTGTCATATGACTAGCTAATATTTTCAGAGTTTACTGTACTAAAACAATGTAACATCTGGCTGTGAAACAGATATGTTGAGCTTTGGTTGCTCTTTTAACAACTATTCGAATTTAAACAACCAAATTTAAATAATGTCCCACTATTCTAAACCCAATCGATTTTAAATTTATTGTTTTGTCAACATCAAACCAAGGAGATGAGCTGATGTTGAGGGAATAAAGAGGCACGCATTTTGGAAGTTAGACAGAGAGTAAACTGCCATCGTGAGAGTCTGCCATGAACAACATTCTTTGTGTAAGAGTCATTTTTTGAACGAAATATCCTTGCATTAAAAGACAGAACATGACCCAGGGAGATATTCAGTGGAAAGAAGGAGGGCATTGGAGACTACAGCCATGTCTGGTTTAAGTAATTGTAATACAGTTTTTCTTTAATTGGAAGATTATATTGTTAAAGGTGGAGAAAGATAACAAACAGTTCAGAGAAAGGGAAACTTAGAGTTGGGAATAACTGCTGTAGTTCAATGTTCACTTTTAGAATTAAGGGATACATTGATATTATTTCCTGTTAAGTAGTGGAATTTGCGAGCTCTCTGTCACTCGACTTTTACAGATTATGAGCGAGGTGAGCTTTTCTGAGTGTTTGGTTTCATTAGCAGAAGGGTTCATCGCCGTGTCATAACACCACACTTGTAATACCGTGTTCTAGACACCTCATTAAAGGAAAGAGGTGGAAGATAAAGAGAGAATGCAGAGAATTATCGATGGAACAGCAGCAAGGTTGACACAAGCCACACAGAGTGAGTGAAATATTGAGAAAGTCACCACGTGAAAAGTAAACACTGGCAGATTCCCAATGTCTATTTAAACGTCAGTGTGGCACTGGGTGTAGTGCGTCTGTATTGATGACTGGGTATCTGTGTGTGCTTGTGCATCTGTGTATCGGCATTTGTATGTGTGTGCTGAAAATGTGTTGCTGGAAAAGCGCAGCAGGTCAGGCAGCATCCAAGGAGCAGGAGAATCGATGTTTAGGGCATGAGCCCTTCTTCAGGAATTTGTCTATGTGTGCCTGTATATGTGCTATTGCATCAGGCTCCGTGTGTGTCTGTGCATCTATATTCATCTCTGTGTGTCTCTGCATGTCTGATTTTTTCACTGTGTGTATCTGCGTTTCTGAATTCATCGCTGTGTGTATCTGCATGTCTGTATTTGTCTCTGTGTGTATCTGCATGTCTGTATTTGTCTCTGTGTGTATCTGCATGTCTGTATTCATCTCTGTGTGTACCAGACTGTCTGTATTCAACTCTGTTTGTATCCGCGCGTCTGTATCCATCTCTGCGTGTATCGGTGTGTCTCTATTCGTCTCTGTGTGCATCTGCGTATCTCTGTGTGTATCAGCACGTCTCTTTTTGTCTCTGTGTATATCAGTTTATCTGTATTCAACTCTGTGTGTATACGTGTATTTGTATTCATCTCTGTTGGTATCTGTGTGATTTTATTCATCTCTGTGCGTAACTGCGTGTCTATATTTGCCCTTCTGTGTATCTGCGGGTCTATATTTGTCTTTCTGTGTATCTGTGTGTATGATTTCGTCTCTGTGTACATTTATGTGTCTGCATTCATCTCTGAATCTGCGTGTCTGTATTCATCTCTATGTGCATCTGCGTGCCTTTATTCATCTCTGTGTGCATCTGCCTGCCTGTATCCATCTGTGTGCGTCATTAAATTCGTCTCTGTGTGTATCTGCGAGTCTGTATGTGTGTCTGCATATCTGTGTTTGTCTCTGTGTGTATCTGTGTGTCTGTTTTCATCTCTGTGTGTATCCGTGTGTCTTTATTCGTCTCTGTGGGCATCTGTGTGACTCTATTCGTCTCTGTGTGTATCTGCATGTTTGCGTTTGTCTCTGTTTGTATCTGCGTGTCTGTATTCTTCTTACGTGTATCTGTGTGCCTCTATCCATCTCTCTGTCTATCTACGTGTCTCTGTGTGTATCTGCGTGTCTGCATCTGTCTCTGTGTGCATCTGCGTGTTTGCATTCATGTCTGTATCTGGGTGTGTGTATTCGTCTCTATGTCTATCTGCATGTCTGTATTCATGTGTGAGTTTCTGTGTGTCTGTATTCGTCTCTGTGTGTAGCTGCGGGTCTGTGTTTGTCTCTGTGTGTATCTGCGTGTCTGTGTTCATCTCTGTGCGTATCCTTGCGTCTGTATTCATCCCTGTAGGCACCTGTGTGAGTATATTTGTCTTTGTGTGTATCTGCATGTCGATATTTGTCTCTGTGTGTATCTGCGTGCCTGTATTCTTCTCTGTTGTGTATCTTCCTGTCTGTATTTGTCTCTGTGTGTATCTGTGTGCCTGTATTTGTTTCTGTGTGTCGCTCCACGTCTGTATTCATCTCTGTGTGCGCCTGTGCATCTGTATTCATCTCTGTGTGTCTGTATTTGTCTCTTTGTGTATTTGCGTGTCTGTTTTCATCTCTGCATTTTGTCTGCATGACTATATTCGTGTCTGTGTGTATCTGTGTGTCCTTGTGCACAGCGGATCTGTCAGCCTCTCTGGTGTTTAAAGTGATGCAATGTCCCCCTCTGCTGGCCTTCACACTCCTCTACGTTGACAGCACCACAGGGTGGCAACCATCAGGGGATTCAGTCTGGGAGGGAGGGGGAGGGAGGCAGCTCATAGCGCCATCCAAACTGACAGAACCATCTGCACACGCACACACCCACAGTTTGGTATATGGAGGATTGTATTCGTACTGAAGACCCTTAGAGTGGAGAATGTTCATGTGAAGTTATGTCTGTGGTCGCTCTGCAATGTGGAAGTGATTTGTCTTTGAAGATTATTCATGACACAGAGTGCGCAAATTAAAGTGTATTTGTTTAAAGTTAAAGTATTAAAGTTAAAGTGTATCACAAATGCATCCAAGCAAGATTGACGGAACAATTTGTAAGTCAATGCAATGAATGTATTTCACGTTCATTATCTTGACATGTTTTATAATATACTCCTACAAATTATAAATGAGAAAAGATTGAAAATCCTGAAATGGACACAGTGGTGGTGGTAATATCTCAGGAACGACATCGTTAGGTATCAGACGAAACTGCTCTGTGCTTCCAATGACGTTATTTGAAAAACCAAACAGCCACACAAGGTGAAAGATTGACAGTATTTGATGTCCTCTGAAAGAAACAAAAAAAAACTGACACTAGTGCAAAGGCATGGGGAGGCTAGCAGAAGGTGGCATTGTATAACTATAAACTAAACAGGGACAGACGTAGAGGTGTGTGGGGGGGGGGTGGTGGTGGTGAGGGGTTGATCTCAATTTCAATGGATTTACCCCAAAAAACAGCAGGACATCATCTCACGGAGATACACGGAAACATACACAGACACGTTAAACACATAACACATACACATACAGATATGGACACACAAACAAACACACACACTCCTGCACACAGTTTCTTTAAGATAGAGTTGAATAAGCTTTTCATTTATTTGGGAATCAGTGATCATTTGGCGAAGGCAGGAGAATGTCGGTGAGAAACAGTTCAGCTGTAATCCAATGGCACAGCAGATCCAATGGGATAAGCGGCCTGATTCTGCTCTATTTTCCCATATTCAGGAGAGAGCTTTCAAAGGTTGAATTTGAATGTAGATTACAGGGTTAACGGTAGGCTTCTTGGCAGTGTGGAGGAACAAAGGGATGTTGGGGTCCACGTCTGTAGATTCCTCAAAGTTGCCAAAGCCCTCAAGGTAAGAATGTGTATGATGTGTTGGCTTTCATAAACTGGGGGATTGAGTTTAGAGCTGCGAGATAATGCTGCAGCTCCATAGAGGCCTGGTTAGACCACACTTGGAATATTGTGTTGAGTTCTGTTCGCCCCATTAAAGGAAGGATGTGGAAGTTTTAGAGAGGGTGCAGACGGGAGTTCCCAGCACGTTGCCTGTCCTGTAGGGCATGTCTTATGAAGAAGGTTTGAGGGAGCTTTAGCTTTTCTCATTAGAGTAAAGAAGGATGAACGGTGACTTGATAGAGGTGTGCAAGATGATGAGAGAAACAGATAGAATGGATTAGTCGATTATTTTTCATAGGGTAGAAATGGCTAACACGAGGAAAACATAATTTTAATGTGATTGGAGGAGGGTTTTGGGGGGATGTCAAGAGGCAGGTTGTTTCACAGGTAGTGATAGGTGCGTGGAATGCAGTGCCAGCAGTGGTCGTCGAAGTAGCTACATTAGGGACATTCAAGTAACTCTTGGATAAGCACATAGATGATAATAGGATGAAGGCTCTGCAGTTTAGTTTACTCTTAGAGTCGGATAAAAGGTCGCCACACCATTGAGGGCTGAAGGGCTCTTACTGTGCTGTACTGTTCAATGTTCGCTGTTCTAATTTCTTGAACTCTTGTGAAAATATTGTACCTGGAATTCCTTTAACTTCAGTGGAGGTTAATCTGATCAGTAATTGATTGTTGAGGGTTAATGGAAATTTGGGGAGGTCTGAGGGGCTGAATGGTCTATATCTGTTCCTAACTGATGTGTCAAAAGAATAATGATTGGTTTGAGGGGAACTCATTTTGAGAATAAGGGCATTCCTATTTCAGACTGGGAAAGGGATGTTCCTTTTTCTTTAGGATTGTATGGTCTGTGGTCTTCTCATGACCAAGGATCAGTGAAGACTGAGTTAATGAAAACACTCAAGGAGGAGTTATATAGATCGTTGATGAACAAGAGAATCAATGATTGTTGGGAACAGACAGGAAAGGGATGCTTAGTTACCATCACATCAACAATGGACATTCTGAATTGTGCAGCAGGGTCGAGGGGCTGAATGGCCACCTGCTGCTCTTGCTTCATGTATTGTTCACTCGCTCAACCCCGCGATGCTGTTACAGAAGGTGAGGAAGATCGCATTCAGCCATTCAGGATCGATCTGGACCTCTAAGTAATTATAAAGAAATAGGATGAAGCTCTTCAGCCATTTCAGTACATTACACAGCGCAAGAGGAGGTCACACCTACTTTCTAGATTGCTACATAGGAACAGGGGAGTGCTGGGTAACTATAAGAAAATAGATAGTTGGGAGAAATGTGTATTTTCGGGTTGGAAATCTTTAACTTGGTGAAGTGCCTCAGAGATCAGTGCAACATCAAAAGCTATTTCGAATCTGTCAATGATTTGCGTGTGGGAACTGATTGGATGGAAATCAATTGGCTCAAACACGAAGATTCGATAAGATGTCAAGTGGAGGTAGAGAGTCTGTAATGTGCTACAGACAGGGAAGGTTAGTGTGCAAACGTTCAGCAGAATCAGGATAACATGGGGTACCGAAGTTTGTGCTGTGGCAGAAGGGGAAAACAACAGTAATCTAATTCAAAGAAGAGAGATCTCAAAACTCAGTTGAACAAAGGCATTTGTTCACCCGGGTACATACATCACACGGGGTTAGTATGCAGATGCAGCAAGTAATTAGGAAGGTATTTGGAATGATTACTTCATGAAAAGGCTATCAGGATATTTTACTGCATCTGTACAGAGGATTTCTGAGTCAACATCTGATGTACTGTGGGCAGTGATGATTCCATAAACTGAAAAATAAATATACTCAATAGCTTTAGAAGATTTTGCGAATATGTTTCACTGCACTTGCTCTTGGAAAGGAGGCCTTATTCTGTCATACAGCACGGAAACAGACTCTTCACTGCACCATGTCCATGCTGACCAGGTGTCCTAAATTAATCAAGTTCCATTTGCCAGCACTTGGCCCATATCCCATAAAACCTTCGTGTTCACTCAAATGGCTTCATTCAAATGGCTAAAAATGCTGTAGCTGTCCCAGCCTCCAACATTTCCTCTGGCAGTTCATTCTATACACTCTGTGAAAATTTACCACTTTTGTCCCTTTTATATGTTTCTCCCCTCACCTTCAATCTATGTGCTCTAATTGTGGTCTGCCCTAAGCTAGGAAAATGTTCTTGGATCTTCACCATTTCTTTTCTCCTCATGATGTTTTAAACCTCTATAAGGCGAGAGCACTTCAGGATTGAGAATGTGAGGCGTTCGTATTGAACCGTATAAGATATTGAGGAGAGTGTATCTGATGCATAGCCTGTGGACATTGTCTCTGGTATATGAGTCTAGAACTGAGGATTCAAATTTAAGAAAACAACATGTATATGTTATATACTCTTTTCATAGTAGAAGAAAACAAATACTATGAAGATATGATTTTATTGGACAAAAATATGAGGACACATACAAACGTATCTTCATTAAAACTCCTACATGGAGCAGAGAACAGGGACATAGTCCTACAGTTCCGGGAATGTTCAAGGAGGCCTCACGTGGTCCAGTTTTGTGTTGAGATAATATTACTGTATATTTCTGCTCCGAGATGGAGAAAATGCAACATGCTGGAGAAGCCACTGCTTATTGCTACCTATCTTTCCTTGTTCCTTCTCGCAGCAATGTATGAGAGGTGAAAACCGTTCAGTCATCTTTATCATTCATGTAGGATTACTGTTGAGGAATCATTGGCATCTCCCCACTGCCTAAAATCAAAGGTAATTCAGCAAATCCGACTGTTCCAGGAATAAATACTGCTTGTGTGAGCAGAACAACCTCAGAGGCAGAATAACATTTCATTATTTTACTTTTGTCTTGAGTTTAACTATTGCTTGGACAAAGCTCTTTCAAGCTGATATCTTGCAGCTTTTTTTCCTGCTTGAATTTCGGTATGTGTATGTGTGTGTCTGTGTGCACTTGCGTGTGTGAGACACTGTGTATGCCTTAGTGTGTGTGTCTGTGTGTATGCACAGACTGCATCTCAGTATGCGTTCAAAGATTAATATTAATGTACGTATTTGTCCAAACTGTTTGCCATTTATTTTTCCATCATAGCTTTGAGTAACTTTGCTTTGATGAATTATTTTTGCAAATGTAAGGTATCGACATGTCCTGTCCCCAGCAAAGAACCTGACCTAGTCTGAGACCTATATCATTGGTCATATCACCAACCGAGTTACATTTAAAATTTATCATGATCAATGGAGGAACGGGACTAGAAAATGGAACAGTGGTCCATCCAGCCCCAGTCTGAACATGGATGAGGAGAATTTCACAAAAGTTTGTTTGTGTGGGAATGCTCTTCCCCAGAAGTTTGTGGTGCCTGTGTGTTTGCATTTCGTCAAAGCAATGGCAGTCAGATATTGGACAGTAAAGGACAATGAACTACAGATATGGAAGTGGGGCTGAGAACACATCCAGATCAGCCACGATCTTACTGCCGAGTTGAGAAGGCTTAACGTGTCTAATGACACACTCCTACTCCTCAGCCCTACGTCCCTATGCTCCATTCAGTTCCTCAAAACTGCAAGACAGGAGCGTTTGGAGTTCATTTGCTCCGATAACCTGGTGCACAGAAACCGAGGAGACCATTCAGTGACTGAAGACTCGAGTGTATAGCGCTGTAAAAGCACAACAGTTCAGGCAGCATCCAACGAGCAGGAGAATCGCCGTTTCTGAGCATATACTTCTGCGCTAAACGTGGTTTCAACAGAATACAAGGACGCCATTCGATCCATTGAAACTGTTGGACAAGAATATTCAAACCCTCCTGCCTATTACACAAGGAGTGAAGGAGTGTAGTCAGCACATCGAGATGTTAAACAGGAACCGGAGTCGCCAAGTCAGGCCGTTGAGCTGCTTCCAGATGACCAGGAGGTGGCCATTCAGCCTATCGAACCATGTGTACTGAAATAGGAAGATGTCTTTAATGCCCCAGCATGACAAATAGTGAAGCAGAGTCTACTCAGATAGACTGCTCTATGTTGTTCCTCGTGGTTCCTTTGCTCGTGGTACATATGTGTCACTTTAACTTGGTTTGCTGAACGTGAGAGGGAAAAGTGAGAAGTGAAAAGTTTGTGCGAAGTCTCAAGGAAATGCCTTCTATCTCCGAGAAGACATTATTGTACTCCTATAGAGGACAGAAGGTGGTGGGAATAGCGAACTATTTCAGGAGTAAGGCATTAAGGCTGCTGATAGATTTATGAACAGTGCAGAGACACACACCAGCTGCACATTGAGACAGTGAGAATTCATTCAGAGCCTGGCGCTCCCTCTCAACCAACATGGGGTCTCCACACTGGTACGTGAACTACTGGGAATTACATATCATGGGGAAAATGCAATTTCTCACAAAATCACCATCTTTTTTCCGGACATAATAAATGTTAGTCCATAATCCTCAAGTTTAAATGTAATTGCATGTTATTCTCTTGAAGTGCTACGGCTGTTGCTGGATTATACTCTTATACCTTTTATCAGTTAATTATCGTTTACACAATGTAATTCAATAATTTACTTGCAAAGGTGCAAACATCTTATTGCACAGTTGTATGCCGTTTCTTTTTTAGGTTTGTTGTAGCCTTAGCGCAAAGGTAAATGTTTTGTTTACTGAACAGCCTTGGGCAACTGTCTGTGTGGCGTTTGCGCATTGTCGCCGTGTCTGCGTGGGTTTCCTCTGGGTGCTACGGTTTCCTCCCACAGTCCAAAGATATGCAGGTTAGGTGAATTGGCCATGCTAAATTGCCCACAGTGTCGGGGGTGAATCGAGGGTAGAGGAATGGATCTAGGTGGGTTACAGTTCGGAGGGTCGATGTGGACTTGTTGAGCCGAAGGGCTTGTTTCCATACTGTAGAAATCTAAAAAAAAACATGTTTATCGGGATTCAAGGGTCAGACACAGTATGTATTTTTCATGGGCTAAGAAACAGAAAGGAATAGAAGACAGTGACTGTGGAGACTGATGAGGAGTAAAGTGACATCCCCCCTGTCCCCAATGTCTTCTTGACAGAGAGAATAAAATCAAATGTAGAGAAAGAAACAGATATATTCGGAAGAAGGAATAGCAAGTGACAGTGTAAATGAAACAGGATAATTTGAAATGGAATGGCCAAACAATGATTGATCTGTGTGTGTGTGAGAGAGAGAGTGTGTGTGTCAGTGTGCGTGTGAGTGTGTGTGTGTCTGCGTGTGTGTGAGTGTGTGCGTGTCTGTGTGTGTGTCTGAGTTTGAGAAAGTGTGTTTGTCTCTGTGCGTGTGAGTGCGTGTGTGTCTGTGTGTGTGAGTGAGTGTGTGTGTCTGTCTGTGTGTGTCTGTGTGAGTGTGTGTGTGTCTGTGTGTGTGAGTGAGTGTGTGTGTGTCTGTGTGAGTGTGTGTGTCTGTATGTGTGAGTGTGTGTGTCTGTGTGTGTGAAAGTGTGCGTGCCTGTGTGTGTGAGTGAGTGTGTGTCTGTGTGAGTGTGTCTGTGTGACTGTGTGTGTGTCTGTATGTATGCCTGTGATTGAGAGAGTGTGCGTGTCTGTGTATGTGTGTCTCTTTGCCTCTGAGGGAGGACTGTTAAATGTAACCTCCCCGTTTAAGGAGAGAGGGACACAGAAGACAGGAAATTATAGAAGGACTTATTGGATCTTTGGTTTATGAATAGATGTGTGGAACATAAGAACAAGGAAGTTGTGAAGCATATTGGAAATAGTGTGGTTAAGCTATAGCATAATAAGAGTTACAATTACAATGCCATTGCGAACAGCAGTGATGAAAGTATGGTTAAAACAAAGAAAATCAGTTCGAACCAGACAGGAGCATTAGTGACAAAAAGACTGTTTCCTAGATCCTGTTGTGAGAATGTTGAGATAAACTTGTCAGTAAACAGGCAAGGAATGTATACAAAGCACAATAAAATCTGTTGCTGACAAGTTCTCAACGTGCAACTATGTAGCCTTTACCTATGAAGCTGAAAAAGCAAACCAAGTGAGACAGCATCCTTGGAAGAGGAAAGTCAACGTTTCAGGCTGAAAGACTTCATCAGGATTGGGGTGGGAAAGGGGAGCCGGGAAGTAAATAGAGGGAGGGCCGTGGGGCTGGTGGAAGGCTAGGTGGGATAGCGATAGGGGGATGCAGGCAGGGAAGTATTGTGATTGGTCAGTGGGAAGGGTGCAACAGATATGCGAATGGGAAGATGCACAGCTTTGGTGAGGTCAGGGAAAGGGGACATGGGGTAAAGCTGTTGGTCGAGAGATTTTGAAGCCAGTGAAGACAATATTGAGCTGTAAGGTCTCCAGCTGAAATATCAAGTTGTGTTCCCCAGTTTCTGTTTGACCTCACTCTGACAGTGGAGGAGGCCTGTCGCCAGATGAGCAAGGGGAGGGGAGTGACTGAAATGGATGGCAACTGGAATGCTGAATTTGTTAAAGCGTGCAGAGAGCAGATGCTCCATGATTATGTCCCTGAGTCTCCCTTTGGTCTCCACAACATAGAGGAGACAACTTTGAGATTTGGAGATGAGCTCGGTGGGCCAGGATCAGGCTCTGTGTGGAGCATTAGTGCTCTGTACGAAACAACCAACCCGACTTTCCAGTTACCATTCATTTTAATTCCCACTCCCACTCGCCCGGAGACATGCCTTTCCTTAGCCAGTCCACTGTCAGAGATACACCACCTGAGAGTTTACCTTTGAAGCTGATAGCCCAATGGCCTCAATATTGACTGAAGCCGATTCAAAACCCCTCCGGCTGCCGCCTTATCCCATGTCCCTTTTCCCTGACCAGACCCACCTGTATCTGATCCACCCTTTCCACTGACCAATCACAGTATCCTCATACCTGCATGTACCTACCACCACCATACCTACCCGCCACCCTTCCATATCCCATCACTCCATTTCTGGGCTCCCCTCCCCCTCACCCGTCCTGTCGAAAGGTCCAAGATCAAAATATTACCTTTGCTGCTCCTCTGATTCTGTCTGGTCTGCTGAGTTTATCCAGATCCAAGTTTATTAACTCTGGCCTCCCGCACCTATAGTACTTCCTCTCTCCAAGCTGTGGAACTAGGTGGTCTAAATATAAGAAGAAATAAATTTGGACATTTGAAAAAATGGCGGACGCACCTGTCATTTCTTAACAACCCAATACACATATTCCAGAAGAAGCAGCATTTCATTTGTACTCTTTCAATCCAGTCTCCTGTCATTGCTGCTCACAATGCAGTCTCCTTTATATTGGGGAGACCAAACAGAAACTGTATTGAGGAACACTCCCACTCTGTCTGTGGGAATAACCCTGACCTTCTCATTGCTTTCCATTTCAAAAACCTACCTTGCTGTCATGCAAACATTTCATTCCTGGGTTGCTGTAATTCTCCAATGACACCAAGCTCCAAGCTCGAATAACACCTCACTTTAGACCTTGGAACGTTCTATCCTGATGGAATTTTTATTCAATTCCATACTTGCACAGCCTGACCGCATTATGGCTCGTTTCCATTCTTCACACATTTTTTCTCCTGGTCCCCCAATGAACTTGCCCTGTTTGTGAATCGTTTGTCTTGCAGTTAATTAACGAACCCATTTCCCCCTTCACAATCTAATTAATATTCATTTTCCATTTTATTCTCTTTTTCCAGAAATAAAAGTCAATTTGTCAGTGGCATTGTTCCTGTACATCATCTTGTTTCCCGTCACCCCTCCTCTACCGCGGTCAAGGGATTTAAAAGCCCATTTTCCAATCTTTTTCTGTTCTGAAGACAAGTCACACTTGAAAAGATTCAAGAAAAACCTCCCCTCCATTGTTGTAATGTTACAGTCTGCTATTCTCAGATTCAGATCTGTCCTCTCTCTGTCTACGCAGCTGTTGATCTCTGTTACTGTTGGAGCTGATGCATCTGCTCCTACACTGGGAGAGCGCACTGAGAGGGAAACCCTCCAGTGACACAGTTACATTGCATGGAGACTGACATTAATCACAGTCACTGAGCAAACAGTCCCAGCTTTTAATCCAGCACATTCAGTTCACAATATAACTGGACTGGACTACATGTCGACATTGCTGGCTATTGGTCAAATCTCCCATCACCAATTGCTCTAGTGAAGTCAGTTGTGAGGGAGAAAGATGAATGTTATCTTTTCGTAGGCTAGATGTTTCTGCTCAGTTGTCCATTTACTATGCTGTTACCATCTCTCCCCAAATCCCTCCACCCACCGAAATAAACACAATCAGGATGTTGTTTCTGTGCAGATCTCTCCTCCACGGGAACAACCGCCAGCCAACACACTGTCACTGGGCACAGTTGCCTTGAACACAGACAGGAAGTGTGGACTTCTCTAAATGTTCCTCTCACTGCTCTAATAAGGCAACTAGGGAATATGCTTCAGTAATTTATTTATACAAATTGACAAACTTCTAAATGCAGTTTTATTTGTGTAAAACCGTACTTTTTTACGCATTTTGGCCTCAGTCGAAACCAAAAGTGATAATTACAATGAAGTTATGCATTAAGACTTATGAATTAATGAATCAGTTTTGAATGATCATGACATTCGCTGGAAGATAGGACAGAATGGGATAGTGGCTGTGGAGACTGCTTGTGGTGGTGGGGGGGGGGCGGGGGTACAATGATATTCCCCTGTCTTCATCACGCTTTCTGCCAGACAGAATTAAATCTAATGCACAACAAGGAAACAGCAACTTTTGAGAAATGCAATGCTGAATGACAATATGAACTGAACAGGATCATTTTAAATGTGATACAGTTAACTATATTTAATATACACACCACTTAATCATTGGGAATACAGTTCTATTAGGATCACTGGACCAGAAACATTAACTTTGATTTCTCTTCACAGATACTGCCAGACCAGCTGAACTTGCCCTCTAAGTTCCGCTTTTTTTTTGTTTGAGCTTGATCATATTGTTCAAATCCGGCAGGATACTTAAAATTAAAAGCAGACACTAATAACAAAATGTGGAGGGCTATGGGGACAGTGCAGGAGACTAACAGTAGAGATATAGTCGTTCCAAACTGGAAGAGACATGGGCTGAATTTCCCCCACTTTTGCTGTAAATAATTCTGTGTTATGTAACCAAAGCCTTTGGAAGGGGGTAGACAAGCTCATTCAACGAAGGACACAGAGTGCTCCACCATCAATAATTTGTTCCTATTATCTCATGAAATTTCTGCTGCCTCTAAAATGTCTTTTCAAACAAAGTGGAGTTCCTGAGATTTACAAGATAATCAGAAAAATATTCTTTTTTCCTTTGAATCTTAAAGAAGCAACAGATTTCGGCCGTAACACAGGTGTCACAGACACACCAACTATAACAGGAACAGGAAAGAACTACAGTGTCCATATATAACCCAATTCAGCATGTAGCCCTGCCAAGAAACATGAAATATAGAGATACAGAAACATAAAAACAAATACAAAAATGGTGAAGAAGCGCCACAGATGAGGAAGTATCTGCAGAGATAAACAAAGTTAATATATCGAATGTGATGTAACCCTGTTTGAAAAAGTCATATTGGAATCAAAGGTTAATTCTGCGTATCTCTGCTCAGAGAGTACCAGACTTGCTGAGCTACCGTCTATCGTTTTTTCTTTTCTTTCTGAACTGTGACAAATTGACTGATCTAAGCAAAGCTGATATCTCAGTTGAATCTCGAGTAATTTGTAACCAAAAGAGAAAATGCTGGAAAATCTCAGCAGGTCTGGCAGCATCTGTAACGAGAGAAAAGAGCTGACGTTTCGAGTCTAAATGCCTCTGTGCAGAGAAATCAGAATTAAAGTTTCTAGGTTAGTGGCCCTTCCTCAGAACGGATGGTAGCCCTGAAAATGTTGATTTATATACAGAAGAGGCTGAATAGCTGTTAATGGAGACTGTTAGTAGCTAACAATAGTGGGTGAGTACTAGGCTTGGTGTATGGGTAGGGGGCATTGAGGAGTTCAGTCCCTAAAATTATTGAATATTATTTTGAGTCTGAAGGGCTGCAGGGTCCACCCGCGGAAAATGAGGTGTTGTTCTTCCAGCTTGCGTTGAAATGCGCTGGAACACTGCAGCAAGTCTGACTCAGAGATATTGGCCAGACAAGAGGATGAGGTATTAAACTGGCAGGCAACTGGAAACTCATGGTCTTTTGCACAGGTACAGTTTGGATATACTGTGAAGTGTTCACCCAGTCTAACTTTAGTTTCCCCAATGTAGAACGGTGGCACAGTGGTTAGCACTGCTGCCTCACAGCGCCAGAGACTTGGGTTCAATTCCCACCTCAGGTGACTGACTGTGTGGAGTTTGCACATTCTCCCCGTGTCTGCGTGGGTTTCTTCCGGGTTCTCTAGTTTCCTCCCACAGTCCAAAGATGTGCAGGTCAGGTGAATTGGCCATGCTAAATTGCCCGTAGTGTTAGGTAAGGGGTAAATGTAGGGGTATGGGTGGGTTGCACTTCGGCGAGTCGGTGTGGACTTGTTGGGCCGAAGGACCTGTTTCCACACTGTAAGTAATCTAGAGCAGACCACAATGTGAGCAGCGAATGTGGGAAATGTTGATAGGATGATGCTTCAGCTGGGAGGTATGTTTGGCCCTTGGTTAGTGAGGAGGGAGGAGGTAAATGGGAAAGTGTGACACCTCCGGTAGGGGAAAGTGACGTGGACCTGTGTTGATGGTGGGGGGGGGTGGTGGAGGTGGGGGGATGTGTTTGGCAGTGAATAACGAGTGGACTGGGGTGTCGCGGAGGAAATGGTCAGAAGGCAGAAAAGGGAGAGGAGACAAATATGTGTCTGGTGGTGGCATCTCACTGGAGCATTTGCAGGAAACAGCGTGTGAGGGTGTATATTCCAAGTAGCTGTGGGAGTCGCTGGCTTAATACTGGATATCAGTGACCCGTCTATCCCCAAAAATAGAAGCAGAGATGTCGAGGAAAGAAAGGGAGGAGTCAGAGATAGATCTTGTGAAAGTGAGGGATTCGTGCAAATTGGAAATGATGACCTTTTCAAATTCTGGACAAGAGAGAGGAGCAGCAGCTATGATATCATCTACGTATCGGAGAAGCAGTTATGGATGCGGACTGGAAAGAACTAGAACAAGGAATTGTCTATGTACCCCATGAAGGAACAGGTATAACTTGAGCCCACGTGTGTATCCATGCACCCCCTCTGTATGGCAGGAGCAGGCTGAAGCAATGGGTCTGCCCAGGCAGTTCTGTTTGTGGATTTTCAGGAGGACATAAAAGCGAGCTCTACTATCAGAGGACCATCAGCTTCGGGACTGTTACGTGGGGGCGAATGGGTGGGAATCTCCAGATGAAATGTTCTCAGATTGAGTTAATAAAATGGCCTGATGTGCCATGGCAGGGTTATGGAGGAGCAGGTGATGTGTGGAAGTAACTAAGAGCTGGCACTCAGCCTCTGAAATGGAGAGATGAGTCCACCAGACGACAGCAGCACCACCCTTATCGGCACAGGCTGAATAACACAGTCAGGGTTGGATCGAAGCATACAGCGTATAGACTGTTCAGACAGTGATAGGTTGGATAGGGTGAGGGGGATGCAGAGAAATTAAAACAACCAGTGTCACATTGAAAGTTCTCAAAGAACAGATTGAGTCAAAGTAAACGCTAGAGAAATGGGTCCAGGTGGAGGGAGAGTGTTGGAACTGGGGGAAGGGTCTTTGGGATGGGGAGTGGACTCTTGCACAAACAACTGGACACCGAGGAGAACATTATGTCGTTCCTGAAATTCATTAAAGGGGGCGCAGAGGGATAACGCTGAGAACTTTGCAGAGTACAGAACATTCAGCATTACAGCGTGGCAGTTTAGGAGGAATGGTGAATACACGACAGGAGGTGGCATTTGGGGGGGGGGATGGGCTCAGAGCACAGGGCATGGGTGGGATGGCAGGTTCTAGAGGCTCATAGGCATCTCTCAGTTATTGTAGTCCTCGTATAGCTGGCGAGCACAGCGAATGAGCTGGAGAATGAAGTAGAATTGGGTAATGGTGCAGCCTTAAGCCAATGTGATGAGATGCTGGTGGACAGAGAAAATGTTGATCTCAGTGGCAGTGACATCGCACGATCAGTCCTCATAAAGTAACTGATTGAAAATAATCGGAATTGTTATTTTATTGTAATGCTCTGATTTCATTGGGGTGACACTCAACCAGCAAGTTTAGTTTTCTGACACTTTAGACCAAACCGTAAAAACAAATGATGTTATTAATAAGACAAATCCATCCATGGTTTTTGAAGGGAGTAGCAAAGGCAGAGTTGACTTGTCATTCCGAATAGGTCTAGGGAAGTTGTCATTGTTCATTGAGGAAATTACCAGCACAGAATTTCCTCTGATACCCGTTAACCCGTTTTCTGAGGGTGAATGATGCTCCATGAGTCAAATATTACTTTGATGCGAGGCAAGTTACTCTGATCTCACCTCTAATGACATTGGAAAATCAGTTAAAATGGTAAAGACCAAAATAATAGAACACAGCTTATTTGATCAATGTGGTCACTGTCCTCACAACGTTAAAGGAAAAACTGATGGATGGGCGTTTGATTCTGAGGAGAGGTTTGTCCTATTTTTGATGAAGCTGTTTGGTTAAGCGTTGTGACTAAGAGTCAGAAATACAGTTCCACTCTCTATGGGGAACAGAATCACCATGTTCACGGTGCATTGGACAGTGACAGACACACATCTGCTCCAATTGGACATTGATCATCTCAATCTCATCATCCACTAAAGACCAATAGCAGCACAGAAGGCAGCAGTTCCCATCACCCCAGTTGGAAAGCAAAAACGGAAAGTAATGGCCAGTGGAAGTGGGAGTAACTAGGGAACTGATGTAACTTACAGTGGGAGTGGGAGAAGAAAGATGCGAAGAAATATCATCAATGGAAGAGTATGTAGCAGCAGATGGAGCAGTGCAAGGGAAGTAGGAGTGCAAAAAAAGAGTAAGAAGACGGAGGAAGAATGGCTAATGAAGTTTTAGTGACTGGGAAAAACTTGCTTTAGCAAATGTGAGGTTGGGTGAAAAACGTCACTGTTCAGGAAAATTGGGATCTGTTTCCATTGAAAATTATGATTTGATGTATTTCTTTTTCTATCACTTGATTCTTGTTCAGATTGCACATTCACCCTATATTTCAGCATCTCCATCAAATGCAGATGACATGTTTTTTTCCCTGGTATGGTGTCTCAACATTTTTGATTTTTTTTAAACAGTATGTATTTGGTAGACATTAGGATATGATTTGATGTCCTGCAGTTTGTCCATAACGTAGAATTTAATTGAATATTTCTCCTCATCACATTCACTGATTCAAGCAATGAGTCAGTGTCCATCCTGCAGATGAAAAATTTCAGCTCCTACTATTGATAAAAAGAACAGCGCCACACAAATGGCTAATGTTCCAGTGCAAGGTGCCAAACCCTAGTTCATCTTAAATTAGGTACAAAATTTTTGAATAAGACATGATGAGAGGTAGAGTGTAAAAGGTGATTTCAACTCTGTGTCGAAAATGCTATTAGCAGCTTCCTCAAAATAGGTGTTAACTACATCACTTTGTAAATCCCCCAAAATAAGAACAGCAAGTGACTGGAATTCTTAATTCCTCTTCTGTGAATAACATCTGGAGAACAGGAAGGAAATCAAGGTTTGTTTGTGATATTCATAAATGATGATGGTGAGAATGTGGAAAATGGGGGCAGTGGAATGGTAACTAATGTTGGGGATGACACAAGGATTAGATAAGTGGTTCGCAGTGAAGAGGGTTAGGCTACAGGACAATATAAACAGATGATTTCTATATCCAGATTGTTGGCCGATGAAGTTTAACACTGATAAATGTGAGATAATGCACATCTGAATTAACAAGACAAGTGTGTGCTCAAACTGTGAAGTGTGAGGGCGAAATTTGCTCCTTTTTCATTGCAGCAGTGAAGGTTGAGGAGGAAACCTGGTACAGGTGTACAAAAGCATAAGGTGAATGGAGAGGATGAACAGACAGCAGCTGTTTCCCTGAATCAAATGGTCAAAAACAAAGGGATACATGCTTAAAGTGAAAGGCAGGGGATTGAGAGAGGATTTGTGAGTCTGTTTTGAACTGAGAGGGTGATACAGACATAGAATATAAAATTTATACAGTGTGGAAAAAGCCTTTGGATATGCACTTGGTGGTACAGGCTCGCATTTTCATTCAATGATTCTATGTGGTGACAGCCATGAACACTGATATATTCTGAAGCAATAGCTAATGGCAGTTCCTGGTTTGTTCCATTGACTGTCTCAGTAAGTGAGCCTCCAGTGAAGTGCTGGTGTTATCTCCCACTTTCTATTTAAGGGTTTCGGCTTCCTTGCGTTGGTCATATAAATTCCTCTGTCGATAATGTCATTTCCGGACATTTTCGTCAGAGGGTGGGAGATGGCATCGAAATTGATTTGTTTGTTGATGGAGTTCCGGTTAGAATGCCATGTTTCTAGGAATATTGGGCTTGACTCTGTTTGGCCTGTCCTAGGATGGACATGCAGATTAGTCAGAGTGGCGTACTTCCTCATCAGTGCGCAAGAAAGTAGTGTTGGGGTCATGTATGTTGTGGCTAGTTGATGTTCATATATCCTGTTTGACTAGTTTTCTGCTTGTTTTTCCGTTGTAGTGTTTGTTACAGTTCTTGCAAGGCTTATTGTTCCTAGAGCAGAACAGATAAAGATATGAATTTATTGCGGTGCTCAAAAGTATGAATAAACCTTCAGAGTGAAAAATATTCCTCTATTCGTTGGCATTATAGCATCAAAGAATGATAATTTCATGGTTGTAAGCAGAAGAGCGAGGAGTAAAATAAGGAAAAGTGTCTTTACTTAGGGAGTTGTTACGAATTGGAATTGACTGACTGGGAAAGTTGTGAATTAAGATTCAAAACAGGACTGGATATACATTTGGAAATTATTAATTTAACGGGCAACAGAGAGAGGGCTGGCGTATTGGAGGTACTTGGAGGCATTTTTGGAACTCATTCATACATAATGCCAATGACTTCCTCCTGTACCTTAAAGTTTTGTACTCTATTATGTGCCAGCTGTGAATAAAAGTCAGTATCCAATTATTTCACATTGTAAATGCTCACAAATATCTGATTATTTGGTGCAGCATAAACATTTAAAATGCAAGTATTGCAAGGTCAGCTTCATTATGAAGGTTAATAATTACTCAGAACATTAATATTTTATATGTGTTGTTCTAATTGCTGAAACAAATATATCATTGCTTTGGCACAAACCCCTTTGGAAGCTTTGACATTGCTCTGACACGATATTATCTTCGTTGTCTTTTTCACTCTCTACATTTCATATTAAATATCGTTCATTCTAAAAATTGGAAGTTTTCAAAATTATTGTTCACTGAAATTTGATAACACAAATAATTTATTTAGTTTAATATTTACAGTTCAAGTTGAATTATTCCCATTTTAAAATTGCTGGCAAATAGCAGAAGATCGTACATTTCAGTGAGAAATTAAACGGAATGATTATATATAAATGTATAAGAACGCTAATTCTATTTGTATGTTCAATCTTCTGCTCACTCTGAATATGCAATCATTCAGAAGCCAACCACTTTAAAAATATTGGTGTGGCAAAACATTGCTTTGAATCTTGACATTGAATATCTAATTCTAATTACCACAAGAGTTATGTTCTTTCTTCGGTAAAATAAAATGTACGTCCTTTACTTCTGTGTTAGGAAATTTTGACAGGAGTTTATATTTTAGTTCCATAAATATAGAATTAACAGAATTGATTTAAGATATTATAGTTCAGTTGAATGATTATCGTTCTCATCTTATTGTTGTCCAATTCATCAAATATAGCACTCATCCGATTATTGTTCGGGTCAGTAAACTCAACACCTTGCAATATGCTACGCTGAAAATTGCTTCCAATTTATCTGAAATCATTTACAGTGCTTTTGGACCTCACAGCTGCCTGTGATGCACAGAGACTCGGTGGCCTGTTCCAAAATCTGTGCATGGAGCTTCTAACATGGTTCAGGGCATCAGTGAAACATTACTTCAAAACAAATAAGTTGGAAACCTTCTTGGTCAGAGGGATAACCCGCCAACAGACTATCACTGGTCTCAGTGTAGGTACAAATATTGTCCAGGTTAAATACTAATGGCTGACCAGCAACCAGGTTTTGAAATTCATGTTAGTCAGAGCCTGGCCCAGAGAGCAGACGTGTTGACATGGAGAGCCAGAATCTCACCATACAAGTTACCTACAGTGATGAAATCTGACCTGTCTCCCAGACTCCATATATCTGCACCCTGGACCAGACATGGGTGAAGACGTTAACAGGTGACAATCTATTGCAGTGCCTTGTGTCTCACAACGAAACCTCTAAAGCCATATCCAATAAATGTCACCTTCACATTCTCCAGTATCAAAATAAAATTGTATATCTCTATGAATGGTCAGAGATTACTACATGGATCACACAGTAGAATGTATGTGAAGTAACCAGCAGCAAATGGCAATACACAAATCACATTAATAACTGAACTTGGTGGATTCTGTTTGGTCTAAGTAAACAAACATATTATACTGGCCTTCAGGTGACTGTAACAATGCACACCATAACTGGAGGTTTTGGCCTTACACCCCTCCAAAGCTTCCTGATCTCACACACATCACTCCCGCACACATTCAACAATTTAAGGGGAATCCACAAGCTGGGTGAAACTGGAAATATAGAACAGCGCAGCACTGTGCAGGCCCTTTAGCCCTTGACGTTCTGTTGACTTTTTATCCTACTCTAAGATCAAAATAACCTACATATCTTTCATTATACTATCATTCATGTGCCTATCCAATTAAATATACCTAATATAGCTGATTTTACTACAACTGTTGGCTGTTCATTGCACACACCCACCACTCTCTGTGTAAAGAACTTACCTCTGACATCTCCCCTAAACCTTCCTCCAATTTCTTTAAAGTCATACCCCCTCGAGATAGCCATTTCCACCCTGGGAGAAAGTCTCTGGCTATCCACTCTATCTATGCCTCTCATCGCTGTCAAGTCACGTTCAATTCTTCTTCGTTACAATGAGGAAAACACCCGAGCTCCCTCAAATTTTCTTTGCAGGACATGGCCTCCAGTCCAGGCAACATCTTGATAAATTTCCTCAGCAACCTCACCAAAGCTTCCACATCTTTCCTAAAACGAGCCAACCAGAACTGATCACAATATTCTAAGTGTGGTCTCACCAGGGCTCGATAGAGTAGCAGCATAACCTCGCAGCTTTTAATCTCAATCCATCGGCTAATGAACACATCAAACACCTTCTTAACAACCTTATAAACCTGGGTAGAAACATTGTGGGAGCTATTCCATGGCCCATATGATCTCCGCTCCTCCACAATGTAAGAATCCCGCTCTAACCCTGTATTCTGCATTCAACTTCAACCTTCCAAAATGAATCGCATCCCACTTTTCCATATTGAACACCATATGCCAATAAGCAGCAGAGTCCTGCATCTTGTCATTATCCTGTTGCAAACTACTACAACTCTTCTCACGATCCATAATTCCACCCACCGGTGTTACATCATCAAACTTACGAACCTACCCTTCCACTTCATCATCCAAGTTATTTATCAAAATCACAAACAGCAGAGGTCCCAGAACCGATCCTTACGGACACCACTGCTCACCGAGTTCCACACTGAATAATTGCCATTTACCATCACCCTCTGTCTTCTATGGGCTATCCTATTCTCTACTCAGACAGACAGGACTCCCTGTATGGCATGCCTCCTTACTTTCTGAATGAAACTACCACGGGGAAGCTTATCAAACGCCTTGTTAAAATCCATGCACTCTGCATTCACTGCTCTGCCTTCTTCAGTGTGTTTAATCCCATCCTCAAAGAATCCAATAAGAGTTGTGAGGTATGACCAGTCCCTCACAAAGTCGTGCTTAATATTTCTAATCAAACTATGATTTTTCAGAATCCTCTCCAATACATTGGCCAATACAGATGTAAGACTGACTGGTCTGTCGTTCTCAGGACAATCCCTGTTCCCTTGCCTGAACAAGTGAGTAACATTTGTCACCCTCCAATCAACCGATGCTACTCAAATAGAGAGTGAAGACGCAAAGACCGTCGCCAAAAGCACAAAAATCTCTTTTCTCTCTTCTTGTAGTAACCTAGGGTGTTTCCCATCTGGCTTGGGGATTTATATATCCTTATGTTTGTACTTCAATCAGTCTGTATTTGACCTCAACTTGTTTACTCCCTGTCCAACCAACTGATTGACTGCTTTCCATTTCAGGGCTCTGTACAGTGCTGCCTTCGTGAGCAAGTATGGCTCCCAATATCCTGTGTATTATGGAATGGAAAACATGGGAAGGCACGGATGCCTTTCTCTGTTCCTCAGATGGTGACTGAATAGTTGTGCTT
Organism: Chiloscyllium punctatum; assembly: GCF_047496795.1. Classification (NCBI taxonomy): domain Eukaryota; kingdom Metazoa; phylum Chordata; class Chondrichthyes; order Orectolobiformes; family Hemiscylliidae; genus Chiloscyllium; species Chiloscyllium punctatum. Next base: position 42,340,552 of record NC_092790.1, on the reverse strand, counting down.
TGCCAGCGCCACACTTTTCGACTCTGATCACCAGGATCTGCAGTCCTCACGTTGCCCATTACTGAGGGCTGTCCCCTCTGCACACTGAGCAAGCGATTAATCAGCAGAAACCCGTTGTAGTTAGAGTTGACTGTTCAGTTCTGGAAAGCTGCATTTGATGAACACTTTTACTAAAAACGAAATTGCAATTCAACAAATATTCATTCAGTCCCAGAGTTACAGTTTTGGTTTATGAATTGGACAGCTTTATAACGAGCAGTGAATGACTGAAGAACTCCGAGATACAGAGTATTCCAGGTGATATATTCCAGGTTGGATGTGCTTTACATTAATGCTGGGAATATTATCAGACAGACAGATATGACAAGGAAACGAGATGATATGTGGAAGTGTGTCATTTTTACCATTACAGAGATGTGTTTGAGGGAGGTCATGGCTGACAACTCAGTATTCTGTGGTACCAGAACTATAGTCAGGACAGGCGATAGGGTAAAAAATGAGGTAGTGTTGTCTTATAAATTATGGAGTCAGTTACTGGCTTAAGAAGGGACGATATCTTGAAAGGATCTTCTAATGAGGCCTGGTGGTTAAAACTCAGTCTCATAACCATAACAGAAACACTGCTTGGGATACATTGTAGAATCCCAGATAAAGGAAAGTACGCGAGTAGGTATATAACCAAGTTATTGATATGTGTAAAATCAATAATAGGAACATTATATTCAGGCATTTCAATTCCAAAAGTTCATCATGGCAGTGATAACTTCTTAAGACGGGCAGGTGCTTTGAAATTTATTCCCAAGAGCTTCTTCTGTCAACATAGAGCAGATACAACAATGGGCAGTGCAGTGCTGGGACTCACTGTGGGGAACGAAGCCAGTCAGGTGTTCCAGGAAGAAGTGGGAGAGCATTATAGGACCAGTGACCGTGATATCACACATTTTGACTTTGCTAAGGAAAAGGCCCCAAAAATGTTTGAATCATAAAAGCTTTTTGGATTGGGTAGACAGATTTTGTGAAAAAAAATGACAGAATCTCGCCAAAGTGCAGTTACTTCTGGGTGAAACTGTAGCAAAACAAGGTGGGGCGGGGTTTGGGGGATCATTTGATTAAAATTGAATTGATGACAATGTCGGCCCAGCATGTTACACTGAAGATAAGATTTAGGAAAACAAGCCCAGAGAACTTCAGGTGTCGACACAAATCCCGAACAGGATGAAAAAGGAAAGAGAAGCTTAAAGCAGGTACCAAGGGAGCGGGCCAATGAAGGTCCTAAAAGAATATAGAAAGTGGAGGGCTAAACTTAAAAAGTCAGCGGAAGAGCAGAAGGAGCGGTGACAAATCATTAGCGGTTAGATTAGCAAGAATCCAAAGTCATATTTTTGGTGTATATTAGGGGAAGACGATAATGCGGGAAAGAACTGGAGTGTTAGGGACTAAGGGGAGAGCCTGCTTACGCAGCAAGAGAATATGTTAAATACATGCTACGAATCGGTCTTTCGTTTGGAGAAGCTGTTTCTGGATTCAGGGAGAGTGACCGTTTGACCCTTGAGCAAATTTACACAGGAGCTGAGGAAGAATTGGAAGTTTATGCAAGATAGAGTGGGGAATTCACCAGATTAAAGACCACCAAGTCTCACATCAGTGAGAGGGAAACAATTGTAGAAAATTCGGATGGCTGTTGAGGCTGGATCATTAAATACCTTCAAGGCTGAGACAGACAGATTTTTATACAAGTGTTATGGGAAATTGCAGAAAAGTGGAATGGGGGATTAACAAAATAAAAAATAACCTAATCGAAGGAAAAGCAGACTCAGTTAGAGGATAGACATATTGTTGTCCCTATGCCTAATAGTGTTCTTTTCCATTAGCCCTGTATTCACAAGAACATCAGCTTTCTTGAGGGATTTAAGGAATTCATAAACGCGATACTAATAGACAGAAAGCACGAGAGGACTGCGACAGCACAGATTGCCTGTTCGGGTGAGGATTTGCATGGACAAGTCACCACTACCAGAAGGAAGACCTCAGCAAGACACCCTTCAAGGCCAAGCAGAGATCTGCACTGGGGAGCAGGTAGTCAGTGGCCAGGTGTCAAGGAGTGCTGAAGGCCTAAACACTGCATCACTGTCGAGTCTCCTTCCTTCGCTGGCCAAAGCTCGATGTGGAGAGGTAGAGAGACATGCCGTTGTAGCAGAGTAAGCAGTAAGGCTTTGACACGAGAGGCTTCGGACAGCTCCAGCTCAGCAAAATGTACAGGGAAACTGAAATTAAGTCCTTTTAACTTTATTGTTATAGCCGTCGAGATGGCAGTTAGGGCAGTCACACGCTCCTCTTGTGGGATGTGGGAGCTCACGGAGATTTTCACCGCCCCTGATGACGACACGTGTGGACTGTGCACCCAGCTTCAGCTCCTGGGAGACCGTGTTAGGGAGCTGGAGATGGGCGACACGGTGGCGCAGTGGTTAGCACTGCTGCCTCATAGCACAAGGGAGCAGGGGTCAAATCCTGGCTCGGACAACTGCTTGTATGGAGTTTGTGCATTCTGCCCGTGTCTGCATGGGATTCCTCTGGGTGATGCGGTTTCCTCCCACAGTTCAAAAATGTGCAGGTTAGGTGATTTGGTCGTGCTAATTTGCCTGTAGTGTAGGGGAGTGGGTCTTAGTGGGCTGCCCTTTGGAGGATCGGTGCGGATTTGTTGGGCTGAAGATAATTTAGGATGCACTCAGGGTCATCTGAGATACTGAGGACTTCATAGGTAAGCGCTTTACTGTGGTGGACACACCCCTAGTTATGTTTCTTTAATGACTGTAATATTCCAGTCCAACGTTCATCGGCCTGAGTTTACCTGTCAGTCCTGTTGTATTTAAATAACACAACAGGCGTTCCTTGCTTCCTGTCATGTTCCAGGTAGAGAGGATCTGGGCGATCACCAGGAATGGCAAAGGGAGTAGGCAGAGAGTGCAGAAATAGTCCGTGGCCATTCCTCTCCATAACATGTAGACCATTTTGGATTGTTGGGGGCGATGTACGTTCAGGGGAAAGCAGCAGTAGCCAGGTTGGTGGTATTACCACTGGCTCTGGGGCACAGCGAGAAACGGTAAAGGTAAACAGGACGTTAAAGATAGGAGGGTCGATTGTTCGAGGGACAGATCGGAGATTCTGTGGCCACAAACGGGAATCCAGGATGGTGGGTTACCTCCCTGCTGCTCGGGTCCAGGATGTCTCCAAGTGGCTGCAGAACATTCTCAAGGGGTTGGGTGAGCATCCGGAAATCATTATGCACGTTGGCTCAAATGATACCCGTTAAAATAGGGCCGAGGTTCCGGAGCAAGATTACAGAGAGCTCGGAGAAACATTAAAAAAAAACCTCCTTAGAGGGAGATTACCGTCCGAGATATGCACTGGAAGGGACACCAATATCTTGGCATCCAGTTATGCTAGTGTTACGAGGGTGGGTTTAAACTAGATTGGCAGGGGATGGTATCCTCAAGAGCAGGGAGGCAAGTGCGAGGCTGGAAGGAGATAGAGTAATCAGAAATAGTAATTTTAGGTTGGAAAATGACACAGCGAAATGCCTTTTGGATTAAATTGCATCTATTTCAATGCAAGAAGGCCTACAGGTAAGGCCGATGAACTCAGGACGTGGATAAGTAGGTGGGACTGGTATATTATAGTCATTACACAAACATGGCTAAGTGATGGATGGGAATGACAGCTAAATGTGCCAGGGTAAAGGTGCTTTAGGTGAGACAGAGATGTTGGAAGGAGGGGAGTGGAGTTGCATTTCTGATTAAGGGGAGTACCACAGCAGTAATCAGAGATAAAATAACTGATGAATCACCCAGTGAGGCTTTGTGGGTGGAGTTAAGAAATAGGAAGGTGTTTGTGACGTGATTGTGGATGTGCTATAGGCCCCCAAATAGTCAACAGGAATGAGATAATAAATGTGCTGGGAGAGAGGGGAAACTTGCAAGAGCAATAGGGTTATCATAATGGCGGCTTTTATTTTTTCTAATACAGATTGGAACGGCCAGAGCGTTAAGGGATTTGATGAGATAGAATCCGATAAAAGCTTCAGGAAAGTTTCCTCAAGCAGTGTACAGAGAGTTCTACTCGGGAAGGGGAAAAACACGAAATTTTCTTAGGAAATAGGGCAGGACAGGTGACTGAGTTAACAGTGGGGGAGCACTTTGTGACCAGTAACCACAGTTCTATTAATGTTCAAATAGTTATGGCGAGGGACAAAACTGGTCCACAGGTTCATGTTTGAACTTGGGGCGTGGCTAAGGTCCAGGCAGCTGGGATCAAGGGAATTCCTGGAGGTATATAAGAGATACAGAGTTCTGAAAAAGGAAAGCAGTAGGGTGAAAGGGGGGCAAGAAAGATTCTTGGCTGAGAAAATTAGGATGAATCCAAAAAGTTACTTCAAATATATTAAAAGAAAAATCAAAAACTGGATAGAAAATAGAACACCTCAAAGACCAATGTGGACAAGTAAGTGTTGAACTGTATGTGATGGGTGAAGTCGTCAACGAATTTTTTTTTAGATTAGAATAGATTAGATTACTTACAGTGTGGAAACAGGCCCTTCGGCCCAACAAGTCCACACCGCCCCGCCGAAGCGTAACCCACCCATACCCCTACATCTACATTTACCCCTTACCTAACACTATGGGCAATTTAGCATGGCCAATTCACCTGGCCTGCACATCTTTGGACTGTGGGAGGAAACCGGAGCACCCGGAGGAAACCCACGCAGACACGGGGAGAACGTGCAAACTCCACACAGTCAGTCGCCTGAGGCGGGAATTAAACCCGGGTCTCAGGCGCTGTGAGGCAGCAGTGCTAACCACTGTGCCACCGTGCCGCCCATGTTTACCGTGGAGAAAGACATGTTGACTTGAGAACTTGAGGAAGTTAGTGGTGATATCTCAGAGCCAATCTATATCATAGTTGAGGAGATTTTGGACATACTAGAATGTTTGAAAATGGATACATCTCACGGTCCTTACCTGATATATCCAAGAACACCTCAAGGGGCTCCAGAAGAATTTGCGGGGACCCTGGCTTTTAATGTTTATCATCAGTAATCATCGGTAATGTCCCGAAGACTGGAGGATAGCAAATGTTGTGCCCTTATTCAAGAAGAACTGAACAAAAAAATCCTTGGAACGACAGATCAGTAGGTTGAACATCCGTGGTAGGTAAGTTACTTGAGAAGGTTCTGAGGGGTGAGATGTGCATGGATTTAGAAAGACAGGCTTTGATTAGGAATAGTAAGTATGGCTTTTTTTGCGAGGAAGATTGTGGCTGACAATTCTCTTAAAGTAAGTGGATGATGTGACCAGGAAGATTGATTTGTTTGGGGCAGTATATTTCAAAACATGTGGTGTTCGATAAGCACAGCAGGTCAGGCATATTCGAGGGGCAGGAAAATCCATGTTTCGGACATCAGCCCTTAATCAGGAACATCCAAAACATCGATTCTCCAGTTCCTCTGATGCGGCCTGACCTGCCATGATTTCCAGCACCACACTTTTCGACACTGATCTCCAACATCTGCCGTGCTCAATTTCTCCACTGGAAGTAGATTTAGTCGATATGGATTTCAGTTACAGCAGAACAGAATGAGGTTTTTTAGCCCCTGGAGCCTAATATACAATTACAGGAGGAGGCCAATAAACCCCTCGGGCCTATAAAACTGTAACCAGATCATGCCGCACCAGTATCCAGTTACACAGCAACAGGATCAATCTATTCAGCTACTTGAAGTCAGTAACACAGGAAATGGAAGAGGCCACAAAGTGACTGGACTATGGGGTATACTGGAATAAAACCAGGCTACATAGCCTCTCAGACCTGCACTTCGATTCAGTAAGTCATGGCTGACTTGCACTCGGCCGCAATTTCTCTTACATGCCCAATTCTTTGCAGCCCTCCACTCTCTGACGGGTCAAAACCCATTGACACCCACTCACAACCCCCAATCATTTCAGTGATGTAGCCTCCCCTAACTGTCTGGCCCCAACCATCACTATTCCCTGAGAGAAGGAACCACTCCCCACACATATACCTTGGCCTATTGACATGGATAGAAGATATGAACACAGTGTAAAGTGACTGGCCCTGATATCACGGTAGTATTTGAGCAAGATGTCAAGGAGACTGAACAAAATTGAACTTGATGAGAATCAGTTGTAAACTCCCCGCTGGTTGAATCATTCAGAGCACAATGGGGCTGGTGGACATCAATCCTCCCAGTTCCTGGATATCTCTGTGGGCAATCCTCAGGGTAGCTTCTTCGGCATAAACATCTTCAGCTGCTTCATCAATGTCTTTCCCTCTTTCATGCAATCAGAGGTGGGGATATTCTTTGAAGATTATACAATGTTCAGAACAATAAGTCACCTCCTAAGGTACTAAAGTATCAAATCTGGGCAACATTCAAGCTTGTGCTGTTAATGTTTAGGTGACATGAATCAAAAGCACTGGAGAATAAACATTTCCACAGTTAAAAGAAAGAGGGACCCCTTCACCAAGTCTAGCGAGTTTCCCAGTAATATAAGAAAGCCATTCAGCCCATCAGATCTATTGGATAACAATAGGTGCAATGCGTTCACTCACTCCTGCCTATTACACAAGAAGACAATTTAAAATAAAAGCAGGTGTTGGAATCCAAAATACACACGCAGGAAGCTGGAAGAACAGAATAAGCAAGGCAGCATCAAGACTTTGAGAAGTGTATGCCTTGGATATAACCCTTTGTCAGGACTGTGGCTGGGAGTAAGGGGGTCTATAGATAAAGTGGCAGGTGAGGGAGGAGGAGGCAGAGTGCCGAGGTGGGGATTAGTGAACACAGATAAAGGGTATCAGCGAGTTGTTGATGGAAGGGCTGAATCCAGTTCGTAGCTGGACAAAAGGTGGCTCAGATGAATGGAAGGGAGTGGAGGGCTTGGAAAGGGAATCGGGGGGGGATTGGAAGGGAGGTAATTTGAAATTGGAGAATTCAATGTTGAGCCCCCGGGGTGCAGGCTGCAGAGGTGACAAATGAGATCTTATTCCTCCAAATTATGGTTTGGTTCATTGTGACAATGGAGGAGGCCAAGGATGGCCATGTTGGAAAGGGTTTGGGAAAGAAAATTGAAATAGGAAGTGACTGGGATATTTTCCATTTCACCTAACGACCCTACCTTTCAGCTCCCAACCGGATTCATCCCTCCCATCGCCCAACCAGGTTGGACCTAGCACTTGTGTCCACATAGCCGTAACTGACCATCCCCCTGATCTCCCCACCCCAACCACTCCCTTCCCTCTTTATCTGCTGCTCCCCCTACCCCCTAACCCAGTTCTGAAGAACGGTTATAACTGAAATGTTGACTTTCCCAGCTCATGGTGCTGCCTGGCTTGCTGTGTTCTTCAAGCCTTCTGTTTGTCTCCTATAACCCAGGAAGATTGTGTCTAGTCTGCACAGCGTGTTGGTAGGCATGAACTAAGGGTTGCCCACTGAAGTCCTTGAACCTCTGCCCTCGGGCCTGGAGGAAGACATTCAGTTCCTCCAGACACTGACACATGAACAGAAGAGGCCATTCAGCCCATCCAAACTGTTAGACTGAAATAGGAGGATGTCATTGTTGCTGCAACACGACAAACCAATGAGCTATAGACTGCACAAACAGACTGCTCTATGCTGGTCCTCCTGGCTCCATTGCTAATGGTACACACGTGCTATGTTAACGTGGTTTGCTGACCATGAGGAGGGAAAGTGATTGGTTTGTGCCAATTTCCAAGGAGGCATCTTCCATCTCCGAGATATTATGAAATAGGTTAGACTACTCCAAACACTTTTAAGCAGGCAGCCGAGCGCATACCTTTGCAATTTGTTTCGGTAAGTGTACAATGAAAATTACCGAAGGTAATTTAGCTAGGTTGACTACTAGATTTTGAAACAGACAAAAACTTTAATCATAAAATTACACAATGAAACACAAAGAACAGAATAAAAAATCACGACAGAATTCGACCTATTCAGCGAGACTTAATTATGCTATTCCGAATACACACAACTGTCCCAATAAGCAAACTCCCAATAATAAAAAAAAACAGTATAAATGGAACACAAACTTCCAGGTTGAAGTTGAAGGTCAGAAAAGAGAGAGTTTCCACACAGCTCCCAGTTGAACTTCCCAGTTCAAAAGTCAACTGAAAACTGCTCAGCTCAGCTAGTTCAGCTACAGTAGCTCACCACTCTCCGTTCAGTATACTGGTCACTTATAAAGCATGACCACTTTGGTGTGAAGACTCATCTGTTTCCATATAAATAAAAGACCTCTGAAATTACTTTTCCTCTCTGTACCAAACCAGACTGATCGGAGCTTGGAGAAAGTGAGGAAGGGATTATGCCCGAAACGTCGATTCTCCTGCTCCTTGGTTGCTGCCTGACCTGCTGCGCTTTTCCAGTAACACAATTTTCAGCTCTGATTGGAACTTGGCCCCGTTTTATTGTTCCTCTGAAAAAAACCCAAGGACAGAGTCTACTTGAGCCAAGGAACAGCTTTTAGACAAAAAGGGACTTGCTTTGTGACACATCTTTCCCCCCTTAAAAAAAACATCAATGATAAAAGGTGGCTGCATTTTTAACCATTCAGTAGTCTTAAAACTGACAGATATACTGTACTAATTGTAAACATTCAAACATGCACAAACCATACAAAACCAGGCTGCTGTCTGCCCACCACCGAACACCTCCGTATCTCATTCTAGTCTCAGCAACTCATCAGCTTTCACGTTTTCGCGACCTGCCATATACACAATTGTCTGATCGAATGGCTGCAACAACAAGCTCCATGTAAACAGTCTGGCATTTTTGTCTTTAATTATTTCCACAAATGTCAATGTGTTGTGATCAGTGTATGCGATTGTTTCAGATGCATTGCTGGTAATATAAACAGAGTTATGGTGTAATGCCAACACCAATTTTAAAGTCTCTTTCTCCACTGTTGAACATTTCTGTTGATGTACGTTCGACTTGCCAGAAAAACACCCGATCGGTCTTTCTATTCCCTCATCATCCTCCTGCAGGAACACTGGACCAATACCGACATCACTGGCATCGATAGCCACCTTGAAGGACTTCGTGTAATCTCGTGTCGCTAATATTGGGCAGTGTCTAACACAGGTTTTAGGCTGGAAAATGCCTTTTGACAGTCCTCTGTCCACTGAGAGTTCTTGCCCTTGAAAATTCGGTGAGTGGAGCAGCCACACTGCTTAAAGTTTGGGACAAACGTTCAGTAAAATCCAGTCAACCCCAGGAACCGTAGTATTACATATTTATTTTTGTCGACGGTGTGGAACATTCCCCAACTACTTTCGTTTTTGTATCTCATGGGGCCATTGGTCCATGTGCAATAACATGACACAGGAACGTGACTTGGCTTTCTCAAATTCACTTTTAGCTAGGTTTACCAGCAAGCCTGCCTTCTGAAGTCAATCAAACAAGTCCGATAAATGCTGTAAATGTTCCTTTCAAGAGTGACTAAAAACTACCAGTTGATCAATGTACACCACATAGTTGGGGAATCCGACAATGACCTCATTATCAGTCTCTGAAAGGTGGCTGGCTCGTTTTACATGTCAAATGCCACAACTTTGAACAGGTACAATCCACTTAGTGTTATGAAAACTGAAATTGCCTTTGCTCTCTCTGACAGAGGTCCTTGCCAGTAGCCTCTGAGCAAGTACAACTTAGAAATGTAAGTAGCTTCTCCCACTTTTTCGACAAAGTTCTCCAAACATGCAATAGGATATGCATCAGTCTTTGTAACGAAGTTGAGTTTGTGATAGTCCTCATATGTCCACTGGGTAACATCTGGCTTTGGCGCCATGACTATACATGAGCTCCAAGCACAGTAACTCATTTCGATTATGCCATCTTGGAGCGTGTGCTCTATTTCCTTCTGAACCTGTGCCAACTTTAGAGGATAATGCCGTTAAGGATGTTATTTAATCAGAACAGAATCTCCTGTGTCGACACCATGCACAATTATGTTCGTACTTCCCAGTTTATTTCCGCATATCTCTCCAAGATATCGTAAGAACTCTATCAGGTCACTATGCTTTTCTCGTGGAAGGTCACTCAGTAATTTATCCCAATTTTTTACAAATTTCTCATTGTTCAATATGATATTAGGAATGTCCAATTCAGAATCCTCTGAACTTGGGTCTTCCTTCAGTGTTGTAATCATTAATACCTTCTACTCTTGCTTTCTTTCCCTCTCTAAATACCTGTTGAGCATATTCACATGACACACTCTGTGACATTTCTACCTGTCTGGAGTCCGTACCAAGTAGTTCACCTCATTCCATTTCTTCCCAATTTGATAAGGTACACTAAAACTTGCTTCTAAAGGCTCAGCTGTGACTGGAAGTTACACCAATACCTTATTTCCAATTGCAAAATTGCGAATTTGTGATTTCTGATCCACTTCCTGTTTCATTGTATGCCGCGATACTTTTAAATGCTGTCTAGCCAACTCTATGTAATCGTTCCCTAAAATTTGAAACATTGTCCAAATGAGTGGTCTCGGAATTCTGCCTTATTAATTTCTCCTTAACCAATGTTAACAGTCCTTTTACTGCATGCTCAAAAATTAATTCAAATCGTCTGAATTTGGTCGATTCATTCTGTCCGTCTCTGATCACAAATAGTTCAAAAGTAATTTCCTTATTGCAATCATCTGGATTATCCTGACCATAAACCCTCAACATGGTGTTCACTGTTTGATGCCATCTCACTCATGTTCACTGTGATTCCGAATACTATGTAGCAGATTTGAATTGTTTTATTCCCAAGTTATCGATCACCTGCTTGAATAGTTCGGATGTGAGGTTTCATCTATCCGGATCTCTTGGTAGTCTGTACCTACGTAAAAAATAAGTATTTTTTTTCTACAATTCTTTTAGCTGTGATGCTGCATAATGGGTCTGCCTGTGGAAATCTAGTGGACACCTCCATTATTGTTAAGAAGTACTTATTCCCACTTAGTCTTTGCGATAGGGGACCTACACAACCTATCATGACTCTTGTGAAAGGTTCCTCAAATGCTGGAATAGGTATTAAAGTTGCAGGTTTTATTACTGCGTATGTGACATGTTTGAGACATTTGGCAATATTCACGACATCTTTGTCAAATCCAGGCCAGTGATAATATCTTTGTATTTCAGCCTGTAATGTCCTCACCCCGAAATGATATCCAAATTGTAGCTCACGTGCCACTCGCAACACTCCCTTTCTATACCCAACAGACAAAACAATTTGATGAATTTCTGAAATGCTTCAATGTGTGCTGATCTCCATATCTGCATTAAAACATCATTTGTTAAGTAATAACACACAGGAATGCATTCCTTCTCTTTCTTGCTAAAAATCTTTTGATATAACTTCTGTAACTCCACATCTTTCTGCTGTAATTCAATCAGCTTAGCAGAGCTAAAAATACGTTCATATTTTCCCACTCGCTCCGTCTGTTTTCCACTTATCTGGTCAAAAAGAAACTTTTGGATAACTCTCCGTCAGCTTCGTTATCTGTGCCTTTATCCTGCTTAAACCTGTGCTTCTGTGATCTTCTGGTGATGCAATCAGAGGAAATTCCTGGAGACATATTCTCCAGGTCTTCAGTTGCCTGCATCTCCACTGGAATTTGAAATAGAGTAGGCACCACACCTACCAGTGAAGCAGCTATATTATTTGCAAGGACAAATTTTATTCCTAGAGCTGAAAGTTAGGGGTCTAGTACACCTACCACACATGCTCCAATCTTCTCTGGACACTATCGCCTCACTTTACATAACTGAGCACTTTTTTCCTCACTATGAATTCCTGTTACCAGCACATTTTCTGGAAATAGTCTCTCAAGAGTGCATAAAGCCTCACCCCTCAGCATTACAGACTGAAAAGATCCTGTGTCAATTAATATTGAAACCTTCTTACCAATTAATCCTGGCCTATGTGAATAAACTTTACCCTTTCATGTAAGTTTTGTTTGCCGATTTGGCACGTCTACTGATCATCTTGTACACTCTGAGGTAGTTGCCTACCTTCCCTTACGCTTTTTGTTACGAATCCAACAAAACTTCCAGGCTTGTTTGGTTATCCTACATCTGGTTTTCTCCCAGCCCATCAACACTGTAATTTTGTGTGGCCCTCTTTTTTACAATGAAAACACGACAGGTTTTTAACTTCTTTGTCCCCCTCAAGGTTTTCTTTATTACTGTGGTAAATGTTCCGTATGATCTACACTGTGATCTGCCTTTCCCTTTGCATGTGAGGATAACTGTTTGCTAAGATTTCTGTCCCTCAGAGACCAGAACTGGTTCTGGAAGCCAAACCAAGTTTATGGACCAATTCATAATCATCAGCCATTTCAGTAGCAAACCTTGCTGCTTACACTCTCTGCTCTTCCAATTGAGTTTGCACTACTTCAGGCAGTAAATTTTGGAATTTCTCCAAGTGTTAACCTCTTTAAGGGCATCATAGCTTTGCTTGAATTTAAAGCTCTTATCCAACTATCGAAATTAGTCTGTTTGATCCTTACAAACTCAGTGTATGTTTCACTAGGATCCCTCATTAAATTCCTGAAAGGTTGCCTATGCAGACAAAATGTTTTTTTAACCTCCCCAGATACTCCCCAGATACCTCCTCTGATAGGGATGTGAATACCTCACCAGTCCTACCTACAAGTTTCGTTTGGATCAACAAAACCCACATAGCCTCTGGCCACGGCATTTGTTTAGCCAATTTTTCAAATGAGATGAAAAGGGTATCACATTTTTCTCATCAAATTGAGGCAACGCTTGAACATACTCAAACAAATTCTCACTAGGCTTCTGACTACCAGGGGCTTTCCCATCCTCACTCTCTTCCTTACTAAGCGCACCCTCAGCTGTTATCTCCAGCCTTTTACTCTGACTTTTCTTTTTAATTGTCAGTTTTTGTTCTTCAAAAGTTCTCTCTTTCTCTCTCCCCTATTGCTTTCTCTTTTGCCATTATTTCTTTTTACTCTCTGTTATGCTGCTTTCTTTTTTCCCTCTTCTGCATTTTATCGAAAGTCAAATGTTTCATTTTGGATATTAGTTTGATTGGGTTGAGAAAACTTAGAATAGTAATGGCTATTTCAGTCGCCAAACGTTTTCTGGTTGTGCATGCAGTGACTTTGGAAATTTTACGAAAAATGAATAAGACAAGTTGCAAGAATTAGCAGAAAAGATGAAATTGGAACTGACTGCTTCTGTGAGGAAAGGAGAGATAATTACAGCGGAATCTCGTCAACTAAACTTGCTGGAGAAACCAACAGAATCAGAGATGGCAAGAATTCAGTTGCAAATTAAATATCTTGAGCTAACGGCGAGAGGTAAGGTAAGAGCAGCCAAATTCCTTCACACTCTCCTCATGATACCATCACCGCAGGGATAAGTCTGGTGAAACTCCATTACACCGTCTCTCTGTAGCAAGGAGATCATTGATTATAAATGAAAGAAAATACTGTCTCAAGTATATTCCACAACAGCAGGACGGTGTCTTCACTCTTATTCTTTAGTCATTTTGTAATGAACGATACTACTCAGTTGTTGTGCTGATTATTGGCTGAGTCTTAGAGTTATAGAGATGCACAGTATGGAAACAGATCCTTTGGTCGGACGGTTCCGTGCCAACCAGATATCTCAACCCAATGTAGTTCCACCTGCCAGTACCCGACTGCTCTGCATGAATTCTGTTATTGCCTCATGATCAAGGACATCCACCTCCTTTTCACCAAGAGCACTTCCCATCATCTCGCCTTCTCATAAATACAAAATGAGAAGGATGGCATTTTTTGCCAATCATTTATTTGCCTTATGAAGCAAAGTCACACCAACAACAACATCACTGTTGCCATTCGAGTTGATTGGAGATACTGAGGAGGCGATGACCTCGCTGCATTATCTCCGAATATTAATCCAGGGAATCAGGTAATGACCCAGACACCGGATCCGAATCCCACAACGCAAATGTTGGAAATTAAATTCAATAAAATATCAGGAATTAAGAATCAAATGAAACAATGAAACCATTGTCGATTGTCCTACCTTGCACCCTCATGCCCTTCAGGAAAGGAAACTACCATCTTCAGCTGGTCGGGCTTACATGTAACTCCACAGCAATATGGTTAACTCTCAGTTGCAGTTTGAAATAGCCAGGCCAGTCACCCAGTTATATCAGGATCTTCAAAGCCTCAAAGAAATGAATCCGCATGGATCCCAGCACTGACTACTTACAGCCCACAGACTGCAGTGGGTCAGGAAGGCAGCTCACCAACACCTTCTCAAGGACAATTGGGAAAGAGAATTAAATACTAACCCAGCATCCCATTACTGAATAAAAGACGATGATCACACTCAGGGAAGAGAGAACAACAGACATAAATAACTTTAAGGAGGGACTTTGACATATACCTTACATGGTCAAGATTATCAATAATATGGGAACAATAAAAACATACGTAATGCTTAATTTCAGTTTTTATTTCCATCTCAGCTGACCATCAACAATCCCTTTGTTTGTTTCTTTCTCTCTATCTCTCTCTTTTTCCATCTATTCAACTCAATCCTTCTCCTCTTCATAACAGATGTCGGTGTCACCAACATCAATCACACTATTTCCCAACTGTGTTCAGTTCTGATATATGAATCGAATTGCCAATTCTATTTTTCTTTCGACCCGAGGGGGCTGCCAAATCTACTCAGTTTGTCTGGCACATTCTCGTTCTTTATTGTTTCTGATCTGTTGCATCATTCTTTGTTTTATATAACCTTAAATTTTGTTATTATTTGGAATGTCTCCATCGCTGACAGGGGTAGCATTTGTTGACCTAACCAAATGTCATTTACTTTGAGGTCATTCTTTCAGGTAGTACAGAACCAAGCACATTGCTGTGGGTCTCACATCAATCTTAAACCAGACCAGAGAGTAACGCAAGATCGATTTACCAAAGGACATCACTGAAATAGATAAACGTAAATGCTGGAGATGTAATGGTTGTTATTAGTAAAACTTGCTTTTTTCCAAATTCCTGTCTTGTGTATTTACTTTCTGACATCGTCTGTGGTAGGATGTGGGGCAGTGTCTTTCTGTGTAATAACCAGTGCATCTGAATTACATTTCTTCCGACTTTACTGCACTGAGAGAGTGTTCCTGTCATTAAGTTATTTTCGAGACAAGAACAAAGATGTGATCGAAATATTTGCAACTGAAAGAGTGCTTAGAAGAGAGATGGAACCATACCGTTGAATTTTACCGAAGCATAGATAATGGATAATGAAGCGTCAGCATTGAAACCAAGATGGTGACTGGGCATATAATCGAGCTGATAGTGGGTTGGTTTGGTGATGGACAGAATACCGAGACATAAATGAATTCAGGGAAGAAAGATACTTCGGTATTGTGAACAGTCTTGTTCTCAGATGTTTGTGAGGGCGGTTCTGAAATTTGCATTTCAGAATGGAATTTGCATTTGAAACTGAAGACAATAGTTTCTGTCTTTGTAAAATATAGATAATAGAAATAGCAAAGAAGTTCGCCATGGTTGAAGAGATTAATAAATGGATAGAGATGAAGAAACTTACCAGGAACACCAACAATAGCGAGGATAGGATAGTAACCCGCCTGGATAATCAGCAGTGCAGCCCATATCCGACCTGATAATGTTGACCAAGACCTTGAAAAATAGTAAAGACCATACGATAAACTCCTGTCCATTGTTGCAGCATTCCAGTCTAATGTTCTCAGATTCTGATCCATTAATGGATCATTCCAGACTATTCTCAGATGTTTAAATCTCCTTTTTGTGTCTCTGCAGCTGTGTCTCTTTGAGCGTTGGAGTTGATGCATCTGCTGCTACAATGGCATAAACTATTGCAAGAGGCCCCTTATTAATAGGAGACGGAAAACATCCAGTGACACAACTAGGATCCATGGAGACTGGCATCATTCACAGTCACTGAACAAACAGCTCAATTTAACCCCTTTCAGTATGGTTCCTACTGTTCAAAAAACTACTGGAGTGGATTGAATATTGGCACTGCTAGCTATTGATCACATCTCCCATCAGCCATTGCTCTCATTAAGTTAGTAGTGAGGAAGAATGATGCATGTTTTCTTATCGCAGGCTCGATGATTCTGTTGCGTTGTCCGTTTGCAATACTGTAACTGGCTGAACCGCCCACCACTACCACCCTCAAAAACCACAATCTACATGCTGTTACCATGCAGATGTCTCCTCGACTAGAATAGGCAACATCCAATATATTTACAGTAGATATATTTGCACTCCAATACATAGGAAATGTAAATTTGCCTGGGTATTCCTTGAATTGATCTAATAAGGCAATTTTGTATCTTCATCACTCAATGTGCTTCAGCATTTTTTAAATATAAACTCACAAACACCTTAACATACTTTATTAAGGACAAATTTCTTCACTTTCTCCTCATGGTAGCATCATGCCATGGTTTAGTCTGGTGAAACCCCTTTAGACTGAATCGCTGACAAGATCATTATTTATAAAGCTGATTCAACCTGTACACAATAACCCTCACAGTATCTCAACAAAACACTACCATTCGGAAAGATACATTTACTCTGGTACTTTAATCATTTTGCATGAAGAGCCACATATCATTTACTTCCTGCTGCGTAAAAATTCTGTTTGTGACTTATGACCAAACACATCCAGGTCTATTTCAATAACAGCACTTCCCAACCTCTCACCATTTAATGATCATAAATGTGCATGATGATATTTGTTGTTCATATCTGAAATATTTTATATCTTGTGAAGAGCTACTGCACAAACACTGATCCTTCACTCCAGATAATTGTACTACTCGCTTCATTCTCCCGATTATCCAACTTTTAATACATTCGGGGTATTCCACCCCTACCTACCCATGAACTCTAACATTCCCCACTCATCTGTATTCAACCATGTCCAACGTCTGCTGAAAATTCAAACACTTCATTCCCACTGGTTCTCAATTGTCGATGTCACAACAGACAATCTCCACAATATCCAGCAGGTTTATCAAAGATCAAGATCATTTCCCCTTCCTGACTCTAGATTGACTCTACCGAATCATGTCATTATTTTCCAAGTGTCTAGTTGTCACATTCCTCACAAAAGGTTCCAATGTTTTTCTCACAGCTTACATCAAGCTAACCACTGTTTAGTTTGCCGTTTGCACTCTCCGTCCTGTTTTAAATATTTAGGTTTACAATAGCTGCTTTCAAGTCTGGAGGATCCTTTCCAGAATCTCACCAGCTTTGAAGAATAATGAGTAATTCGTTCACGAGCTCTACTGCCACCTCCTCAATACTCGGCTATGTAGCTCATCAGATGCAGCAATATACCAACTTTAAATTCAAAGAGATTTTGAAAGACATACGTTTTATTAATTCTAATTTCCTGCAGTTCCTCATTTTCACCAGTCACTCTGTTCCCTTGTATTTCTGGAAGTTTCTTTCAGTATCTTCCTCAGGGAGATGGACACAATATATTGCTCTCAGCAGACAAATGGGTTCTGTCAGAAAGTGAATATATCGGAGGACTGCACTCCGGTGATGATGGATATGTTACTCACCCCTGCCTGCAAAGTTCCAGAATTAATCCAGTTTAATTTATGGTGAGCTTCAGCACAGTCGTGTCACAGGTATGAGGCTACACAGTACACTGAAGGAGGGGACACAGCTCAGTGAACACCTCAATTTTGAAACAAACTGCTTTCGTACCTGACACCTTGTCCAGCTTAGACAAATGTCCAGGGAAATCCCAGGAAAGATAATGTACTGTCCTACACCTCCTTATTTATCGAGCTTTCCTTCCGTGGAGCCTCATCTCCATTTATTTACCATGGACCCAGACACTCTGTAAATGCAGTGTATAGAGTGGGGTCACCAGACCCCGCAGCAGACAATACAAACCCGAGCTAAGCATCCACAGGAACTCCACTGATTTTCCAATGACAGGATCAAGTCAATTCCCCACATGGAACGTGCACGCGCTCAGTGTTGAAAACTATTTCCACTCCTGATATTCTCTTCCTCGCTGAGAAAGCCATTGCATCTCTGCACAGTCCCATAGTAAGAGTTTCCCTCTCCAAAGAAGCAGTTGACGATGTAGTATTACCTTCCTCAATATCTCACCAACTACAAGGGCACCACCAGAGAAGAGAGATAGAGGGAACCTAACTGACTTTAAACAGGGACATATCTAAATGGATACGATATTCAGGAATATGGGAAATGAGGAAATGTGAGAATAACTTGCCATTTTGTTTTCCTTTCAGTTTATCATCAGTAATCCCTTTGCTCACTTTTCATTACTTTTCCTCTCTTTTTCTGGCCATTTCTCCATCCATTCAATTTAAACCTAGCCCCCACCTTTCCCTCCAACCCAACCATCCATGATACCAGGATAAATAATATTACTTCCCTGTTTGCTTTCAGTTGTGAAGCAGGGTCACTGGACTCAAACCGTTATCTGCATTTCTCCTGACAGAGGCTGCCATACCTCCTGAGATTCTCCAACACTTTGAGATGCTGGAGAATTTTATTTTCGATCTCTAGCACCCACCGTTCCTTGGCTTATTTCACCTTTAATGCTGTTGTTTCACGGGATGCGAGCATTATGGGCAAGGGCAGCATTTGTTGTCCATCAATAATTGTCGTTGACGACGCGGCCATTTTTCAAGACAAAATGGACCCAAAAATGTTTCTGTGCCTCTGAAGTCACACTGGGTTCGGACTGGATAATAATGTTAAATTTCTTTACCAAAGACTATCAGCAAAATAATAAAATATATTTTAACGGTTTCGGGCTTCCATGAGTGAAATTAGGTTTTATTCCAATTTTTGTCATTCGAATTTAAGCTCTGTCATCGGCTGTGGTAGGGTGTTAAACACTGCCTTGGATTCACAACCCGTGCCTCTGAATTATCCGTATAGTTACATGATCACTGTTGTGGTTCTGTTCGCCGAGCTGGGAATTTGTGTTGCAGATGTTTCATCCCTGTCTAGGTGATATCCTCAGTGCTTGGGATCCTCCTGTGAAGCGCTTCTGTGATGTTTCCTCCAGCATTTATAGTGATTTGTATCTGCCGCTTCCGGTTGTCAGTTCCAGCTGTCCATTGCAGTGGTCGGTATATTTGGTTCAAGTCAATGTGCTTATTGATTGAATCTGTGATTGAGTGTCATGCCTCTTGGAATTCCCTCGCTGTTCTCTGTTAGGCTTGTCCTATCATAGTAGTATTGTCCCAGTCGAATTCATGTTGCTTGTCATCTGCATGTGTGGCTACTAAGGATAGCTGGTCGTGTCATTTCGTGGCTAGTTGGTGTACATGGATGCAGATCGTTAGCTGTCTTCCTGTTTGTCCTATGTAGTGTTTTGTGCAGTCCTTACATGAGATTTTGGACACGACATTGCTTTTGCTCATGTTCAGTATTGGGTCCTTCGTTCTGGTGAGTTGTTATCTGAGTGTGGCTGTTGGTTTGTGTGCTGTTATGGTCGCAGTAGGCTGGCTGTCAGTTCGGAAATGCTCTTGATGTATGGTAGTGTGGCTAGTCCTTTGAGTCGTGGCATGTCTTCGTTCCGTTCTCTTTCCCTGAGGTATCTGTGGATGAAATTGCGCGGGTAGCCATTTTTGGCGAATACTTTGTACAGGTGTTCTTCTTCCTCTTTTTGCAGTTCTGGTATACTGAAGTGTGTTGTGGCCCTTTTTAACAGTGTCTTGATGTAACTTCTTTTGTGTGTGTTGGGGTGGTTGCTTTCGTAGTTCAGGACTTGGTCTGTGTGTGTGGCTTTCCTGTATACCTTTGTGATGAATTCTCCGTTCGGTGTTCTCTGTACCATCACGTCTAGGAATGGGAGTTGGTTGTCCTTTTCTTCCTCTCCAGTGAATCGGATTCCTGTGAGTGTGGCGTTGACGATCTGGTATGTGTTCTCTATTTCTGTGTTTTTAATGATTACAAAGGTGTCATCCCCATATCTGACCCAGAGTTTGGGTTGAATTTGCGGTAAGACTGTTTGTTCTAATCTTTGCATTACCGCTTCTGCTATGAGTCCAGAGATGGGTGAGCCCATGGGTGTGCCGTTGATTTGTTCATATATTTGGTTGTTGAATGTGAAGTGTGTTGTGAGGCACAGGTCCAGTAGTTTGAGTATGCCGTCTTTGTTGATAGGTTCCCCGTCTTGTTGTCTGTTCTGTATGTCCAGCAGGTTGGCTATTGTTTCTCTGGCTAGGGTTTTGTCGATAGAGGTGAACAGAGCCGTTACATCGAATGAGACCATGGTTTCTTCCTTGTCTATTTATGTATTTCTGATGATGTCCCAGAATTCCCCTGTTGACTGTACAGAGTGTCTGGATCCGCTGATCAGGTGTTTCAGTTTCTGCTGTAATTCTTTAGCCAGTTTGTGTGATGGTGTCCCTGGTAGTGATATGATTGGTCTGAGTGGGATGTTTGGTTTGTACACTTAGGCAGTGCATAGAATCTGAGGGTGTTGTTGCTTTCTGATTTCATTCTCTGTCGGTCAAACCTGGTTATCTGTCCGTTTTTTTTTGTAGGTTTCTCAGTGTGTTGTTTATCATATTGGTGAGCTGTGGGGTGGGGTCAAACTGCACGCAATTTCATCCACGGATGCCTCAGGGAAAGACAACGGAATGAAGGCATGCCACGACTCAAATGACTAGCCACACTACCATACATCCAGAACATTTCAGAACTGACAGCCAGACTACTGCGATCACTAGGAATAATAACAGCACACAAACCAACAGCCACTCTCAGACAACAACTCACCAGGACGATGGACCCGATACCCAGCATGATCAAAACCAACGTAGTGTACAAACTCCCATGCAAGGACTGCACAAAACACGACATAGGACAAACAGGAAGACAGCGAACAATTGCATCTATGAACACCAACTAGCCATGAAACGACGCGACCTTAGTAGCCACACACGCAGATGACAAACAACATGATTTCGACTGGGACAACACTACTATTATAGGACAAGCCAAACAGAGAACAGCCAGGGAATTCCTGGAGGCATGGCACTCATCCACAGGTTCAATCAATAAGCACATTGACCTGGACCCAATATACCGGCCACTGCAGCGGAGAGCTGGAACTTACAACCGGAAGAGGCAGATACAAATCACTATAAATGCCAGAGGAAACATCACAGAAGCGCTTCACAGGAGGCTCCCAAGCACTGAGGATGTCACCTAGACAGGGGACGAAACATCTGCAACACAAATTCCCAACTCGGTGAACAGAACCACAACAAAGAGCACCCGTGCTATAAATCTTCTCCCAAACTTTGAAGCCCTTTAGACTCTACAAAGCTCCGTCATGAACAATCGACCATCTCTCTACTTCCTTTGCCTTCTTCAGTGTCTCCAACTCTCGCTGTATCTTCCAGTAACGTTCTTTAGTTACTGCAGGTCTGCCTCGCTCCCCAGATAACCTGTTTCATCCCCGACCGCTCCCTCAATCACTGTAACACCCTCTGCTCTGTCTAATCCTCCTCTTCCCCACTGTCTTCCAGGCACAACAGCGATCCTGTAAGAGAGCAGTGCGGAATGGGGTGTTATAAATCTCAGCTGAGGCTTGAGGCCTACCATTACCTGAGAGTCATAAAGGGAGAGAACCTGAGCGAGTGCAGCACGGAGCGGGAGAATATACATCAGCAGCGAGGGTCAAGGCCGACTGGGACTTGGATGTGGGTAAAAAGCAGAGCAGGAGGCTCGAAATCAGCACCGAGTCACAGAGCGAGGGACCGTGTGAGGGAGCAACTTGGAGCAGGAGCTTGAGGCTGACTCACACCTGGGAGAATATAAATCAGCACTGAGGATCGAGGCCTAGTTGTACCTGGGAGTCACAGAGACGGTGACCCTGTGAGGGAGCAGACTGGAGTGAGAGCTGTACGATTACACGTCCGAGGAGACGCATCACTGTGTGTGCACGTGTCCCTCCATAATTCTGTGTTTGTGTGAGTGTGTATGTGTGTGTGTCCCCTTCGCTTGCTGTGTGTGTTTGTCCCCCCCTCACTGTGTGTGTACGTGTCCCTCCCTCGCTGTGTGTCCGTGTCCCTCTTTCACTCTGTGTGTTTGTGCGTATGTCTGCGTGTCTCCCTCCCTCACTTTTTGTGTGGGTCCCCTCGCTGTGTGAGTGTGTGTGTGTGTGTGTGTGTGTGTGTGTGTGTATTTCCCCTCTCGCTTTCTGAGCACATGTCCCACCCTCGCTATGTCTGCATGTCTCAACCTCGCTGTGTGTGTGTGTCGCTCTTGCTGTGAGTGTGTGTGCCCCTCTTGCAGTGTGTGAGGATGTCCTCCCCTCGCTCGGTATGTGTGTGTGTATGCGTATCACTCACTCATTATGTGTCTGTGTGTCCCTCCCTTGCTGTGTGTGTGTGCGCGTGTCCCTCTCTAACTGTGTGCATGTCGCTCTTGCTGTGTGTGTCCCTCATGCAGTGTGTGTGTGTGTGTCCCTCCCTCGTGTGTTTGTGTCCCTCCCTCGTGTGTGTGTGTGTGTTTCCCTCCCTCATGTGTATATGTGTCCCTCCCTCGCGTGTGTGTCCCTCCCTCGTGTGTGTGTGTCCCTCCCTCGTTGTGTGTGTCCATCCCTCGTTGTGTGTGTATGTCCCTCCCTAGCTGTTAGTGTGTGTGTCCCTCCCTCGCTGTGAGTGTGTGTGTCCCTCCCTCGCTGTGAGTATGTGTGTGTCCCTCCCTCGCTGTGAGTGTGTGTGTGTCCCTCCCTCGCAGTGAGTGTGTGTGTGTCCCTCCCTCGCTGCGAGTGTGTGTGTTTCACTCCCTCACTGTGAGTGTGTGTCCCTCCATCGCTGTAAGTGTGTGTGTCTCACCCTCGCTATGAGTGTGTGTGTATGTCCCTCCCTTGCTGTGAGTGTGTGTGTCCCTCCCTCACTGTGAGTGTGTGTGTGCGTGTTCCTCCCTCGCTGTGAGTGTGTGTGCGTGTGTCCCTCTCTTGCTTTGTGTGTGTGTGTTTGTGTTTGTCCCTCTCTTGCTCTGTGTGTGTCTTTGTATGTGTCCCTCCCTTGCTGTGTATGCATATCCCTCCCTGGCTGTGTGTGTGTGTCTCCCTCTTGCTGTATATGTGTGTGTTTGTGTGCTTCCTCATGCGCATGTCACTCACCCACTGTATGTGCGACTCCCTCCCTAGCTGTCTGTGTGTGTGTGTGTGTGTGTGTGTGTGTGTGTGTGTGTGTGTGTGTGTGTGCATGTCCCTCCATAGCTGTCTGTGTGTGTTTGTGTGTGTCCCTCCCTCGCTGTATGTGTCTGTGTCTGTGTGCTTCCTCATGCGCATGTCGCTCCCCCACTGTATGTGTGTGTCCCTCCCTAGCTTGTCTGTGTGTGTGCTTGTGCGTGTCTCTCCCTCGCTGAGTGTGTGCATGTCCCTCCCTCGCTGTGTGTGCATGTCCCTCTCTTGCTGTGTATGTCTGTGTTTGTGTGCTTTCTCATGCACGTGTCGCTCCCTCGCTGTCGGTGTGTTTGTGTGTGTCCCTCCCTCGCTCTGTGTATGCGTGTGTCCCTCCCTCACTCTGTGTGTGTGTGTGTGTGTGTGTGTGTGTGTGTGTGTGTGTGTGTGTGTGTGTGTGTGTGTGTGTCCGACATGCTGTCCGTGTGTGTGCGTGTCCCTCCCTGGCTGTGTGTGCATGTGTCGCCCCCTCGCTCTGTGTGTGTGTGTGTCCCTCCTTCTCTTTGTGTGTGTGTGTGTGTGTGTGGTCTCACCCTCGCTGTCTGTATGAGTGCGTGTCCCTCCATCACTGTGTGTGTCTGAGTTTCCCCCTTGCTCTGTGTGTGTGTGTCCCTCTTGCTGTGTGTGTGTGTGCATGTCCCTCCCTCGCTGTGTGTGTGCGTGTCCCCACTCGCTGTGTGTGTGCGTGTCCCCACCTCGCTGCGTGTGTGTATGTGTGTGTCCCTCCCTCGCTCTCTGTGTGTATGTGCCTCTCCCTCGCTGTGTGTGGGTGTGTGGTCCCACCCTCGCTGTGCGAGTGTGAGTGCATGTCCCCCCTTGCTGTCTGTGCGTGTCCCTCCCACGTTGTGTGTGCATGTCCTTCTCTCTGTTGCTCTGTGTGTGTGTGTGTGTCCCTCTCTTGCTCTTTGTGTGTAGGTGTCACATCCTCACTCTATATGTTTTGAGTGTCCCCCCTTCACTGCGTGTCCCTCAGTTGCTGTTTGAGTGTGTGTCACTCCATCACGTTGTGTGTATGTTTCTCTCTCTCGCTGTGTGTGTGCACATCCCTCCCTCGCTCTGTTTGTGTGCTTACGTGCGTGTCCCTCCCTCTGTGTGTGAGTGTGTGTTTGTGTGTGTGTGTGTAAGTGTGTCTCCACCCCACGCTGTGAGTGTGTGGGTCCTCCTCGCTGTGTGTGTGTGCGTATCCCCCTTCGCTGTATCTGTGTGTGTGCGTGTCCGTCCCTCCCTCACTGTGTGCGCATGTCCCTCTCTCGCTGTGTGCGCACGTGTCACTCCCTTGCTGTGTGTGTGTGTCCCTCCCTTGCTCTTTGTGTGTATCCCCCTCACTGTATGTGCGCATCTCCCCTCGTTGTGTGAGTGCATGTTCCTCGTTGCTGTGTGTGCGTGTGTCCCTCCGTCACTTTGCCTGTGCATGTCCTCTCTCGCTGTGTGTGCGTGTGTGTTCCTCTCAATATCTGTGCACATACCCTCCCCTCGCCGTGTGTCTGCTTGTCCCTCTTTCCCTGTGTGTGCGTATCCCTCCCTTGCTTTGCATGTGGGTATCCCTCCCTCGCTGTGTGTGTCCCTCCCTCGCTGTGTGTGCTTATCCCTCCCTCGCTGTGTATGTGCATATCTCTCCCTCGCTGTGTGTGCGCACATCCCTCCCTCGCTGTATGTCTCAGCAAGTCCCTCACTCGCTGTGTGTCTGTGTGCGTGTGTCCCTTCCTCGCTGTTTGTGTGTACGTGTCACATCCTCACTGTATGTGTTTTGTGTGTTCCCCCTTCACTGCGTGTCCCTCACTCGCTGTTTGAGTGTGTGTCAATCCATCGCGTTGTGTGTATGTTTCTCTCTCTCGCTGTTTGTGTGCATATCCCTCCCTCACTCTGTGCCCGTGTTTACGTGCGTGTCCCTCCCAGTGTGTGTGTGTGTGTGTGTGTGTGTGTGTGTGTGTGTGTGTGTGTGTGTGTGTGTGTGTGTGTGGCCATCCTTCGCTGTGTGTGTGTGTGTGTGTGTGTGTTTCCCCTCACTGTATCTGTGTTTGCATCCGTCCCTCCCTCACTCTGTGTGTGTGTGTCTGTGTGTGTGTGTCCCTCCCTCGCTATATATGTGTGAGTTTCCCCTACTTGCTGTGTGTGTCTGTGTGTGTGTGTGTGTGTCCCTCTTGCTGTGCCTGTGTGTGCGTGGCCCTCCCTCGCTGCGTGTGCATGTGTCTCCACCTCATGCATGCGTGTATCTCTCTCTTGCTCTGTGTGTTTGTGTGTGACCCTCCCTCGCTGTATGTGCATGTCCCTCCCTGGCTGTGTGTGCGCGTGTCCCTCTCTTGCTGTGCGTGTGTGTGTGTGTGTGTGTGTGTGTGCGTGTTCATCTTGCTGTGTGCATGCGTGTAGGCCCTCCCTCGCTGTGTGTGCATCTGTCTCACCCTCACTGTGTTTGCGAGTGTCCTTATCTTGCTCTGTGTGTGTGTTTGTGTGTGTGTCCCTCCCTCGCTGTGTGTGTATGTCCCTCCCTGGCTGTGGGTGCACGTGTCCCTCTTTTGCTGTGTGTGTGTGTGTCTCTCTCTCTCTTGCTGTGTGTGTTTCTGTGTGTGTGCTTGTGCATGCGCGTGTCGCTCTTGTTGTGAGTATGTGTGTCCCACTTGCAGTGTATGTGCGTGTCCCACCCTCGCTTTGTGTGCGTGTGTCCATCTAGCTGTGTGTGCACGTGTCACTCCCTCGCTCTTTGTGTGTTTGTGTCCCTCCATTGCACTTTGTGTATATCCCCCTCACTGTGTGTGTGCCTCTCCCCTCGCTGTGTGAGTGCATGGTCCCTCCTCGCTGTGTGTGCGTGTCCCTCCCTCGCTGTGTCTGTGCGTGTCCTCTGTCACTGTGTGTGTGTGTTCCCTCTCAATTCCTGTACACATACCCTCCCCCTCGCCGTGTGTGTGCTTGTCCCTCCTTCCCTGTGTGTGTGTGTGTGTGTGTCCTTCCCTCACAGTGTGTGTGTGCATGTCACCCCTCGCTGTGTCTCTGTGTGGATCCGTTCGTTCGCTCTGTGTGTGTGTGTGTGCGTGTGTATGTGTGTGTGTGTGTGTGTGTGTGTCGCTCCCTCGCTGTGTGAATCCCACACTCGCTGTTTGTGTGTCCCTCCCTTGCTCTGTGTTTGTGCTTGTGTGTATCTGTGCATATCCCTTCCTCGCTTTGCGTGTGTGTTTCCATCCCTTGTGTGCGTGTGTGCATCTCCCTCCCTTGCTCTGTGTTTGTGTATGTGTGCGTGTCCCTCCCTCGCTTTGCGCGTGTATCATCCCTTGTGTTTGTGTCTGCGTGTGTGCATGTCCCTCCCTTGCTCTGTGTTTCTGTGTGTGTATGTGTGTGTGTGTGTGTCTGTGTGTGTGTATGTGTGCGTATCCCTCCTTCGCTTTGCGTGTGTGTCGCCGTCCCTCACAGTGTGTGTGTCCCTCCCTCGCTATGTATGTGTGAGTTTCCCCTACTTGCTGTGTGCGTGTGTGTGTGTGTGTGTGCGTGTGTGTGTGTGTGTGTGTCCTTCTTGCTGTGTGCATGCGTGTGTGGCCTACCTCGCTGTGTGTGCATCTGTCTCACCCTCACTGTGTTTGCGAGTGTCCTTCTCTTGCTCTGTGTGTGTGTTTGTGTGTGTGACCCTCCCTCGCTGTATGTGCATGTCCCTCCCTGGCTGTGTGTGCGCGTGTCCCTCTCTTGCTGTGTGTGTGTGTGTGTGTGTGTGTGTGTTTCTGTGTGTGTGCTTGTGCATGCGCGTGTCGCTCTTGTTGTGAGTATGTGTGTCCCACTTGCAGTGTATGTGCGTGTCCCACCCTCGCTTTGAGTGCGTGTGTCCCTCTAGCTGTGTGTGCACGTGTCACTCCCTCGCTCTTTGTGTGTTTGTCTCCCTCCATTGCACTTTGTGTATATCCCCCTCACTGTGTGCATGCCTCTCCCCTCGCTGTGTGAGTGCATGGTCCCTCCTCGCTGTGTGTGCGTGTCCCTCCCTCGCTGTGTCTGTGCGTGTCCTCTGTCACTGTGTGTGCGTGTTCCCTCTCAATTCCTGTACACATACCCTCCCCCTCGCATTGTGTGTGCTTGTCCCTCCTTCCCTGTGTGTGTGTGTGTCCTTCCCTCGCAGTGTGCAGTGTGTGTGTGCGTGTCACCCCTCGCTGTGTCTCTGTGTGGATCCGTTCGTTCGCTCTGTGTGTGTGTGTGTGTGTGTGTGTGTGTGTGTGTGTGTGTGTGTGTGTGTGTGTGTCGCTCCCTCGCTGTGTGTATCCCACACTCGCTGTTTGTGTGTCCCTCCCTTGCTCTGTGTTTGTGCTTGTGTGTATCTGTGCATGTCCCTTCCTCGCTTTGCGTGTGTGTTTCCATCCCTTGTGTGCGTGTGTGCATCTCCCTCCCTTGCTCTGTGTTTGTGTATGTGTGCGTGTCCCTCCCTCGCTTTGCGCGTGTATCATCCCTTGTGTTTGTGTCTGCGTGTGTGCATGTCCCTCCCTTGCTCTGTGTTTCTGTGTGTGTATGTGTGTGCGTGAACCCCTCTTGCTTTGTGTATCCATGTGTCCGTCCCTTGTGTGTGTGAGTGCGTTTCCCCCCTTGCTGTGTGCGTGTATCCCACCCTTGCTGTGTCTGTGTGTGTCCCCTCTCGCTGTGTGTGTGTGTGCCTCCCCTCAATTTCGATGCACATGCCCTCCCCCTTGACATGTGTGTGTCCCTTCCTTCGGTGTACGTGTGTGTGTCCCTCCCTTGCTCTGTGTGTGTGTGTGTTTGTGTGTGTATCCCTCCCTTGCTGTGTGTCTGCGGGTAACCCCCTCACTGACTGTGTTTGTATGTCGCTCCCTCGCTGTGTGTTTGTGTCCCTTCCTCGTTGTGTATGCACACGTCCCTCCCTTGCTCTGTGTTTGTGTGTGTGTGTATCTGTGCGTGTCCCTTCCTCGCTTTTCGTGTGTGTGTCCATCACTTGTGTGTGTGAGTGTGTGACTAGCTTGCTGTTTGCGCGTGTCCCACACTTGCCGTGTCTGTGTGTGTCCCCTCTCGCTGTGTGAGGGTGCCCCCTCTCAATTTCTGTGCACATGCCCTCCCCCTCCCCCCATGTATGTGCTTGTCCCTCCTTCACGGTGTGTGTGTGTCCCTCCCTTGCAGTGTATTTTTTTGTCCCTCCCTCACTGTGTGTCTGCGTGTATTCCCCTCACCATAAGTGTGTGTGTTTCTCCCTTCCTCACTGTGTGTGCGCGTCTCTCCCTTGCTCTGTGTTTGTATGTGTGTGTGTGTGTGTGTGTGTGTGTCTGTGTGTGTGTATGTGTGCGTATCCCTCCTTCGCTTTGCGTGTGTATCCCCTTCCCTCACAGTGTGCGTGTGCCCCTCCTTCGCTGTATGTCTGTGTGTATCCCCCTCACTGTGTGTATGTGTGTCCCTCCATCGCTGTATGTGTGTGTTCCTCTTGCTGTACGTGTGTGTGCGTGGCCTCCCTCACTGCGTGTGCATGTGTCTGCACCTCGATGTGTGTGTGTGTGTGTGTGTGTGTGTGTGTGTGTGCGCATGTGTTTGCATGTGACCCTCCCTCGCTGTGTGTGCATATCCCACCCTGGCTGTGTGTGCGCGTGTTCCTCCTTTGCTGTGTGTGTATGTGTCCTTCTTGCTGTGCACGTGCGTGCATGGCCCTCCCTTGCTATGTGTGCATGTGTCTCCACTTCGCTGTGTTTGTGAGTGTACCTCTCTTGCTCTTTGGTTGTGTGTCCCTCCCTGGCTGTGTGTGCATGTCCCTCCCTGGCTGTGTGGTTGCATGTCCCTCTCTCGCTGTGTGTGTTTCTGTTTGTGTGCTTGCGCTTGCGCGTGTCCCTCCCTTGCTCTGTGTGTGTGTGTGTGTGTGCGCGTGTGTGTGTGTGTGTGTGTGTGTGTGTGTCCCTCTTGCTGTGAGTATGTGTGTCCCTCTTTCAGTGTTGCAGTGTATGTGAGTGCCCCACCCTCGCTTTGTGTGTGTGTGTGTGTGTGTGTGTGTGTGTGTGTGTGTGTATGTGTGTGTGTCCCTCCATTGCACTTTGTGTATATTCCCCTCACTGTGTGTGCGCTTCTCCCCTCGGTGTGTGAGTGCATGCCCCATTTGCAGTGTGTGTGTGTGTCCCTCCCTCGCCGTGTCTGTGCGTGTCCCCTCTCGCTGTATGTGCGTGTCCCCTCTCAATTTGTGTACACATGCCCTCCCCCTCGCCGTGTGTGTGCTTGTCCCTCCTTCCCTCTGTGTGTGTGTGTGTGTGTGTGTGTGTGTGAGTGTGTGCGTGTGTGTATCCCTCCCTTGCTGTGTATGAGCATGTCCCTCCCTCGCTGTGTGTGTTTGTGTATGTTCCTCCCTTGCTGTGTGTGCATGTCCTACCCTCGCTATGTTTGCGTGTCCCTCCCTCGCTCTGAGTGTTTGTATGTGTGTGTGCGTGTGTGTGCATGTCCCTCCCTTATTTTGTGTGTCTCTCGCTCGCTGCGTGCGTCTGTCCCTTCCTCACTGTGTGTGCGTGTTCTTCCCTCTGTGTGTGTGTGTGTGTGTGTCCCTCCCTCGCTGTGCGTGTGCATGCGTGTCCCTCTCTTGCTCCGTGTTTGTGTGTGTGTATCTGTGCGTGTCTCCTCGCTGTGTGTGTTTGTGTGTGTGTGTGTGTGTCCCTCCCTTGCTGTGTGTCTGCGGGTAACGCCCTCACTGTGTGTGTTTGTGTGTCGCTCCCTCGCTGTGTGTATCCCACGCTCTCTATGTGTGCATGTGTCCCTCCCTTGCTCTGTGTTTGTGTGTGTGTGTATGTGTGCGTGTTACTTCCTCACTTTGCATGTGTCCGTCCCTTGTGTGGATGTGCATGTCCCTCCCTTGCTGTGTGGTTTTGTATGCGTGCGTGTCCTTCCTTCGCTTTGCGTGTGTGTATCCGTCCCTTGTGTTTGTGTGTGCATGTGTGCATGTCTCTCCCTTGCTCTGTGTTTCTGTGTGTGCATGCATGTGTGCGTGACCCGCCCTCGCTTTGTGTGACTGTTCCTTGTGTGTGTGAGTCCGTGACCAGCTTGTTGTGTGTGCGTGTCCCATCCTTGCCAT